>NC_037681.1:55155254-55455254 GCF_003255815.1 Theropithecus gelada
AAGGATTTTATTTCTCCTTCACTTATGAAACTTAGTTTGGCTGGATATGAAATTCTGGGTTGAAAATTCTTTTCTTTAAGAATGTTGAATATTGGCCCCCACTCTCTTCTGGCTTGTAGCGTTTCTGCCGAGAGATCTGCTGTTAGTCTGATGGGCTTCCCTTTGTGGGTAACCCGACCTTTCTCTCTGGCTGCCCTTAAGATTTTTTCCTTCATTTCAACTTTGGTGAATCTGGCAATTATGTGTCTTGGAGTTGCTCTTCTCGAGGAGTATCTTTGTGGCGTTCTCTGTATTTCCTGGATTTGAATGTTGGCCTGCCCTACTAGGTTGGGGAAGTTCTCCTGGATGATATCCTGAAGAGTGTTTTCCAACTTGGTTCCATTTTCCCCCTCACTTTCAGGCACCCCAATCAGACGGAGATTTGGTCTTTTTACATAATCCCATACTTCTTGCAGGCTTTGTTCATTTCTTTTTCTTCTTTTTTCTTTTGGTTTCTCTTCTCGCTTCATTTCATTCATTTGATCCTCAATCGCTGATACTCTTTCTTCCAGTTGATCAAGTCGGTTACTGAAGGTTGTGCATTTGTCTCGTATTTCTCGTGTCATGGTTTTCATCTCTTTCATTTCGTTTATGATCTTCTCTGCATTACTTACTCTAGCCATCAATTCTTCCACTTTTTTTTCAAGATTTTTAGTTTCTTTGCGCTGGGTACGTAATTCCTCCTTTAGCTCTGAGAAATTTGATGGACTGAAGCCTTCTTCTCTCATCTCGTCAAAGTCATTCTCCGTCCAGCTTTGATCCGTTGCTGGCGATGAGCTGCGCTCCTTTGCCGGGGGAGATGCGCTCTTATTTTTTGAATTGCCAGCTTTTCTGCCCTGCTTTTTCCCCATCTTTGTGGTTTTATCTGCCTCTGGTCTTTGATGATGGTGATGTACTGATGGGGTTTTGGTGTAGGTGTCCTTCCTGTTTGATAGTTTTCCTTCTAACAGTCAGGACCCTCAGCTGTAGGTCTGTTGGAGATTGCTTGAGGTCCACTCCAGACCCTGTTTGCCTGGGTATCAGCAGCATAGGCTGCAGAAGATAGAATATTTCTGAACAGCGAGTGTACCTGTCTGATTCTTGCTTTGGAAGCTTCCTCTCAGGGGTGTACTCCACCCTGTGAGGTGTGGGGTGTCAGACTGCCCCTAGTGGGGGATGTCTCCCACTTAGGCTACTCAGGGGTCAGGGACCCACTTGAGCAGGCAGTCTGTCCCTTCTCAGATCTCAACCTCCGTGTTGGGAGATCCACTGCTCTCTTCAAAGCTGTCAGACAGAGTCGTTTGCGTCTGCAGAGGTTTCTGCTGCTTTGTTGTTGTTGTTGTTGTTGTTGTGTAGCTGTGCCCTGTCCCCAGAGGTGGAGTCTACAGAGACAGGCAGGTTTCCTTGAGCTGCTGTGAGCTCCACCCAGTTGGAGCTTCCCAGCAGCTTTGTTTACCTACTTAAGCCTCAGCAATGGCAGACGCCCCTCCCCCAGCCTCACTGCTGCCTTGCTGGTAGATCACAGACTGCTGTGCTAGCAATGAGGGAGGCTCCGTGGGCGTGGGACCCTCCCGGCCAGGTGTGGGATATGATCTCCTGGTGTGCCTGTTTGCTTAAAGCGCAGTATTGGGGTGGGAGTTACCCGATTTTCCAGGTGTTGTGTGTCTCAGTTCCCCTGGCTAGGAAAAGGGATTCCCTTCCCCCTTGCGCTTCCCAGGTGAGGCGATGCCTCGCCGTGCTTCAGCTCTCGCTGGTCAGGCTGCAGCAGCTGACCAGCACCGATCGTCCGGCACTCCCCAGTGAGATGAACCCAGTACCTCAGTTGAAAATGCAGAAATCACCGGTCTTCTGTGTCGCTCGGGCTGGGAGTTGGAGACTGGAGCTGTTCCTATTCGGCCATCTTGCTCCGCCCCCCGTGCAGAAGCTTTTTAACTTGAGGTGATCCCATTTGTCCAGTTTTGCTTTGGTTGCTTATGCTTGTGGGGTATTACTCAAAAAAACCTCTGCCCAGCCTAGTGTTCTGGAGAGCTTCCCCAACATTTTTTTGTTTTGGTTTCATAGCTTGAGCTCTCAGATTTGAGTATTTAATCCATTTTGATTTGATTTTTGTCTATGGTGAGAGGTAGTGTCTAATGTCATTATTTTGCATATGGATATCCAATTATTTCAGCCCTATTTACTGAAGATTGTCCTTTCTCCAATGTGTGCTCTTGGCACCTTTGTAAAAAATGAGTTCACTGTAGATGTATGGATTTATGTCTGGGTTCTCTATTCTGATCCATTAGTCTGTAAGTCTGTTTTTATGCCAGTATCATGCTGTTTGGTTTAGTGTAGCTCCGTAGTATAATTTGAAGTCAGATAATGTAATTCTTCCAGTTTTATTATTTTTGCTCAGGATGGCTTTGGCTATTCTGTGTTTTGTTTTGTTTTGTTTTGTTTTTTGTGGTCCCATGTAAAATTTTAGAATTATTTTTTCTATTTCTGTGAATAATCATTTGTATTTAAATAGATTGATTTGAATCTCTAGATTGCTTTGGACAGTGTGGATATTTTAACTGTATTCCTTCTTCCAATCCATAAACATAAAATATTTTTCAACTTTTTTGTTACACACCAGTTTCCTTTGACTATCATTTCTAAAGATTGTAAAGACTATCCAGGTAGGTTAAAATATCCAAAAGTAACATCTGGCCCTTCTTAGTGATCTCATTCCATCCTCACTCCCTTAGACAGATTAAGATACTGTTGCAGATTAGGTCATGGCAATTCTATCAACTTAATCACAAAGAAGTGACTGCTTAACTCTTTAATCCATTCAGTTTTTCTTCTCTAGATTTTACTTTATATTTCTCTTCCTTTAGTTTTTGTGGGACCTTACTTTTTGTCCCTTACCTTATGTCCTTTACCATTCCTTTTTTAAATTTAACATTTATATATTTTTTCAATTTCTCTGCTTTTTTAAAAAAAAATTGTGTCCTCAGCCCTCTGCTCTTTTGAATTCATAACTTCTTCAAAATACCTTTATTCAGTGTTCAACTACTGTATGTTTGCTAATCAATAACAAGAGAACTATCTCTCATATAATCCAGACCTCTATCTCTAGTGGCCTGTCAGACATCTTTGCTTTCATGTTAAAATGAAATAATTCATGCTAAAATGGAAATAATTAAAACAAACTAACAAAGCAAAAACTTTAGCCTTTTAACATTTGTCAGTTTTTAAAATGACATCATTAGCCACCAAGTAAGTCACCTAAGACACATCCACTTTTGTTTTTTTAACATTACTGTCCTCTACCTTGCCCCATCTAATGGCCATCAAATTCATTGATGCTACAACTTTGATAGCTTATCATGTCTGTTTTCTAGAATTCTTGCCACCCACTTAGTTCAGAGCCCTGTAATTTTTTCAAACAAAATAAGGAATCTCTTATTTTGCCTGGCTGTGATCTTATCCTCATATCCTTTGCCAAACAGGCATAAAAATTGCCCATTTTCCACAGTGTTGCAAATCTGATCATATCATTTCCATTAAAATAATGTTAAAACTCCTTCAGGATTTTATTCAGCATAGAATTTTTATGATATCCATTCAAGATCTGGAACCTGCCCACTGCTCCAGCTTCCTTCTCATGTTTTATGTCTGTGCATTATACATGCAATTCTTTTGCTTGAAATGTGATTCTCTCTTCCCCATCTTTTTCATCTTTCATCTAATTGACCTGAACATAGCCTTCAAAAAATATTTCTTAAGCCACAGCCAAGTGTCCATATCCCTTAATCTGTGCTCTCAGAGGATTCTGCATACTCTTCTTACATAAGAGTATGTAAGAAGTATTCACACTTCAATGTGCTCAATAATTCACTTGTCTGTCCTCTGTATGGCCTAAGCTCTTTGAGGGCAGGAACCCTGCTTTATTTAATTTTAAATCCCTAGCATTTATTCCTGAGTCTTAAAGTGTTAAACAAATATTCATTAAGTAAAGATATAATTACAAGAAACACACAGAAAAAACTTCTATTTTATCTTTCTTGGGAGAGGTGATTACTTTTTATGATACCCTTCCCATTTCTACTGTTACCTATTTCCATATTTTCTTACAAAATGAGACCTAATCCTAAAAATAATAATAATATTCTTGAAGGATAGTCTTTAATCCTCTGAATAGCTAGATATTTACAATTACATAATTTCTTGAAAAACATGTCCTGAATTATGCTTCTCAGGAGACATTCATTTAAATAGCTCAGGACACAGCTAAGTTTCCAGGAAAATAAAGTTAAGAACATACATAGGGATTACAATCTCTAGGAGATAATACGTTGCCTACTTCTTCAACAGGGGAATTAGAAAACGAGTTGCATATAGCCTCATTAGGAGGGTAGAAAGCTACTGTCACTTTTCTAAGAGGTGCTCTGAGCCTCTTCTTTCTATTACTTTTTTCTTTTACGTTGTGCAGCTTATGTAAATAGCTATGATACCATTTAGACTTTCTTTTTGGTGAGAGGCAATAGTCCTTTCTGGAGTTATGATTATTATTAGTTTTACAAACACCCTCTGGAATCTGTAAAGTTCATTTGTACATATTATATTAATTCACTAACATGATTTTGTTAATTTACAAATCTCATTGCAAATTTCTGGAAAGAAAAAATATATTTCCACACACACATATGCACACATGGTGTGTATGTATATATATGTACACACGTGATGTATACACATGTCTACATTCCACATGTGTATATATGTAATGCATACACATATGTAATGTGTACACATACGTAATGTATATACATATACATAGGTGTGCAGATATATACACATATGTGTGTATATATCTATATCTATATATATCTATCTATAGAGAGAATTCAATGAAGCGCCAAAGTTGTAAGGCATGATTTTTGTACTATAGAATTTTGACATTTTTAGGTGTCTGGGGCAGAAGAAGGGAAGATATACAAACACAGAGTAAAACAAGCTAAATATCCAAGTATCTGGTCTTTAGGTATATTGTTCACTTAGGAACACCTGTACTCAATTTTTATTTCACTCACTCATGAACACTCAGTTATTAGACAGTTTCTAGTATTCTGATTTGTAATCCTCAAGGATTACTTTAGACTAAGTACCGTAGATAAGAAATAGCCAATTTATAATGCAAAAATATGTTGTTAAAGTGACCTGAAGTTTCTTATAACAATAAATAAATGTAATGAAATATTTTCTAATATATTATCTGCAAATTAATACACTTTAAACTCAGAATAATTAGGAGTTACAAGATCTGGCCCTAACCATTGAAACAGTAATTTCGCTTTTAGAGGCTTTCCTAAGGAAAACACCTGGAGTATATTATAAGAAATAGGTTTATACGAATGATCTTCAAATTAGTGTTATGGTGGCAAACATAATAAAAAACCAGGAAGCAAATAATACTATAGTTATGCAATGACCAGGCATTAATGCAGCCAATAATATAAACTTTTCTCTAAGTTTATGTCATGAGAAATGCTTTTGTTAAGATAAGTAAAGCATTCAGGAATCAGAAACATCTTTAATGTTTACACATTAAATTATTTAATACTAACCCTCTTTTAATGCATATTTTTACTTAATTATAACATATTATAACATAATTAAGCAAAAATACACATTAAAAGGGGGTTAGTATTAAATAAATTAAACATTTAGGTGGCTTTTATCTGAGAATTGTCAAACTTTCCATTCTCTTTTTATTGTAATTTTAAGTATTTTATATTTTTAGAATTATGGATGAATATTAAAACTATACTAAAAATAAACTTTTTGTTTACGACTATATAAAAATAAATGAAATTTAGTTAATATCTGTAAAATCTAACAGCAATTTTTTTCTAACTTCTGGAATGACAATTGCTGGTTCTCTCTGCTTCTAATACTCTAGTGAATAAGTCAAAGGTCAAAGAAATTTGAACTTATAAGATTCACTTTGCAGATAGTATTTTATTATAATTTATTTTTTTAATTCTGAAACTTCTAAAATAAGTACTATGTAATATTGTGGCCAAATTGCTTATCACATGTTAATAGTCACTTCTTTATCCCTTTTTTTTTTTTTTGGCAAATATACACCTCTTCCTATCCCAGCTTTAGTGGGCTTAAAGAGAATGAAAATCAAAGTTTTGATCAACACCGATCCAACTCTCAATTTCCTAGATAGCAAATGTAAACCTGATAAGAATGTTACAACTCACTTACAACCAAATTATAAACTACTAACCAATTTGGCTGCCAAAGTTGGAGTAGAGAATCATGTTGGTAACATGTAGAGGTAAAAACCATCCTTTCTGTGCTAAAATAGCCTATGTATCATCAACATTTTAGTACTGTTTTTTTGAATAATTCCAATATGTACAATTGCAGAAAACATTTAATGCAAGGGTCAGACAAGAGAAAAAAAATGTATGTTAAATTTCTTACACAGTTGATATTAAAATCAATTGAGTATCAGCTGCAAGATGGTCTGAAAACATAAGGGCCAGGGGTAAGAATGGTTATCAGTTGCACTATGTGCATTTTCCAAAGTCACAAGAACAGAAAGATTATTTCCTTTTTAAGAACTTTCCATCTTTGACAAACTTGTAACATAAAAGGCTTCTATTGGAATAATAATGATCTTGTACTTCCTTTTAGCTTAAATAACTCAGTTGGGTCAACACTTCATGTCTGGAACAACAGACTATGTTTAATTCAATTTTAAGGGGAATGAAAAAAGACAGTGAGGGTAATGAAAATATACTACCTTATCAATACAAGGTGAGGAAAGCCAAGAAGGAACAATGGTGGAGAAAACGTCTCTTGAAGGAAATGAAACTAGAAGAGATGATTGTCTGTCCACTGTATGGGAAATAATATCAGCCATTTGGAATGAAGGTCATTTAATAAAGGGAAGCTTCAGCAATGCTTTTATAGTGGACTTCATCAAATCTCAACATCTATTTGTATTTAATTTCTAGGCTGTTCAATCTCATATTGATGATTGTGGCTACCCACAAATTTTCTGATGTTCATGGATGCATGTTAAAATATCAAGCCAAAAATAGGTAAATCAAAGTAGCATAAAAAAGTAAGAAAATGAGTTGGATAGAAAATAGTGGTTTATATTTTTGGCATTATTTTAGCCATTTTGAAAGACTATATTAATATTGCATTCAATTAAATGAAGCATGGTGAAACCACATTTTAGAAGTAACATAAATTTGTTTCTCCTGAAGAAGACATAGACTCATTTTAGGCCAGGGGAATAATGACTTCTATTAATATCCGTTCTAGCTAAACACAATGGACGTTAACAAGTTATTTCACCTTGTTTGCTTATTTACTACACAATACATCATCTGGAAAAAGAAATGTAGTCAGGGGCACATTAAGCTTATGAGGAGCCATAAGGAAAGCATCACTGCTCAGAAGGTTGAGTGTGAACTTACAGAAAAATTGTCATATCACTAAACAAATTTTTATTTTATTTTATTTTATTTTTATTTTTTTTTTGAAAGAGCAATACATGTAAGGGCTAAGTGAATCATAAGCTGTGAGCCTCTATGTCTGTCCAACTCAATTATATATTTCAAAAAATAACCACAAAACAATGTCCGCAGGCTCATAAGTTTAAGTTCACACACACACACACACACACACACACACTATAGACTAAATACCTGCATATGTATATAAGCAATTATATTTTATCACCGTGAAACATATCAGCACATTAATTCAAATTTTAACTCCTGTTTTATCTGTGATAACAAAATAAACAAGGCCAAACAGACAACATAAATACACATGAACTTTGGGGAAAAGAAGGCACAATTAAACTAAATTATATAGTTAGAGTTCTCCATAATAGAAATAGCACCTAGGTGTGCAACATATGAGCAAGACTCAATTCCATACCATTAAACTTCGTGGAGAGAGGCTGGATGGAGTCAGCATTGGTGGTTTCAAAGAAGATAATATTTGTATTAATATTGGAATTATATACACACACACATGCATGCACACACACACACAGGCACACACTCATGGACAGACATTAATTCCATATATGTTTATTCAGAATTACATGTATTTTCTTAATATCCTCTCATCCTAAAATCTCTATGATGGATGATTGTGGTAAATTGAATCCATTAGGTTGAAGAGACATAATCTTATTTCAATTATATTAATGCAATACTGTATTTATTCTTGTGGGAAGATTGTTCTGATCTCTTTCAAGTCATAGGCTAAGTAAACTTTGGTACCCTAAGATTTTCCAAACTGAGTGAGCATATAGATCCCTATCTACAGCATGTGCACTTTATTATAAAAATTCTAATTTCAAAAGTCATAAACTTCTGAAGGCATAAACAGTAAGTTCTGAGATATAAAGGCAGGATCACAAAAAGATGAAGCTCCCAATACTTTATCATCTGTCTGAAGAAACCAGTTAAACAATTATGTCAATAAATACCTCAGCCAAAAATTTGTTTTCTTTTATCATAATCTTTCTTTTTACAGATATAAAACCTGGCCATATGCCAGGTGTTGTGCTCAATGCTTTTTACATGTTATCTTGTTTCATAACAACAGAACTTTAAAATATATTATCAGTGAGAAAACTGAGGCATAGAATAACTTGCCAAGGCCACCCAATTAGTAAAGGGTAGAGATGGTCTTTGAATCTCAACTACAGGCTTTTAGAGCTCATTTTCTTACCTATTACATTATATAGCCCCGTACTTTATTAAATTTGAAGAAGTATGTTTAAGTAACTAACTCATTAATGATGTTTGGTACAAATTAAATTCCATATTCCAAATTAATGATTCATGGGTTGGAAAGGAAATTCTCAAATTCATCCTAATCCCACATAGACACATCTCCCAGAGTGTAATATATCTGGCACATGTTTGGCAGTTGTTATATTTTTGCTGAATCAACAAATGAAAGAATACAGTATGACTACTCAAATCAACTTAGACGGGAGATGTCATTATTTAAGGCTCATTTTATGAAATAGTGGCTTTGACTCTGTTTCAAGGTGTAGCACTACTCTTGATGCTGCAATAACTCAATCTCATAAATTCCATAGACACTGGAATTATTACAATTGGTCTTTTTCATGGTATTTATTAGATTGGGAATTGATTAGAGATAATACCTAAGTTTGAATAAAGGCTTATACATTTTAAAGCATGAAGATAACAGACAACATTGACGAAAGCAAACATAGAATGAAAAGGAACATTATATGCTAGAACTAAAAGTAGTCACTGTGTATTTGTTGATGCCTAAGATCAGTTAATTATAGTACATTAAGCCTTCTTAATGGGATTCTTACGCTTTTTCAATATATTTTAGTAAACCAAACCCATTACAATAACCTTCAATTGTGATTTCATCGTGTCTTTTTTTTTAATGACCAAAGATTCTTCTTAATTATAGAAAGCAATTTAATAAGCAAATATTTAAATATGAACTATGTGCAGTTGACAATCTCTGACTGATGAGAGATCAGACTCTACCAACATTTGGATAATTAATTTTAGTGATAAAAGAGGCAAATACCAATAGGGAAGTAATCTAAAATGCCTGTGCTTTCGTTTTCTTTATTTTTATTTTTTATTTTTTGAGATGGAGTTTTGCTCTTGTTGCCCGGGCTGGCATGCAATGGCACGATCTTGGCTCACTGCAACCTCTGCCTCCCGGGCTCAAGTGATTCTCCCGCCTCAGCCTCCTGAGTAGCTGGGATTACAGGCATGCACTACCACACCCGGCTAATTTTTTTATATTTTTGATAGCGACAGGGTTTCTCCGTGTTGGTCAAGCTGGTCTCTGACTCCGGACCTCAGGTGATCCGCCCAACTCAGCCTCCCAAAGCACTAGGATTATAGGCCTGAGCCACCGTGCCCGGCTTGTGCTTTCTATACCATCTGTGGAAAATTTCTAAGAGGGCTTATCTAAGGGAAAGGCTAATTATTTCAAATGGCTCCTCTGTGAAGTCACAGCTCTGCAACCTCTTGTCAGTTGTGTAACTTTCAGAAAAAGAAATTGAACTTCAGAAAGAAATTGAACTTTCAGAAAAGAATTGAAAAGAGCTCTGGGTGAGTGGGAAAGTGCTGGTTTCCATGGAGAAAATGATTTGGCTCTAGATGACTGCCTGTTCTAGAGAATGATAAGAAATCCCATTGCTGAGATAGACTAAACCATAACAATTTCATCTCTAATATATTTGATGAAAATTCTAGACAAAATAGCCATTCTTCATGATTTCCTATTTAATATTCTGTAGAGACCATTCAGAAATGAAATGAGTACTCGTGGAATTTTCTTTTTTCTTTTTTTCTTTTTGGAGATGGAGTCTCGCTATGTTGCCCAGGCTGGAATTCAGTGGTATAATCTGGGCTTGCTACAACCTCTGCCTCATGAATTCATGTAATTCTCCTTCCTCAGCCTCCCAAGTAGCTGAGATTACAGGCTGTGCCACCACGTCCATCTAATTTTTGTATTTTTTTAGTAGAGATGGGGTTTCACCATGTTGGCCAGGCTGGTCTCAAACTCCTGAGCTCAAGTGATCCGCCTGCCCTGGCCTCCCAAATTGCTGGGATTACAGGCGTGAGTCACCGTGCCCATCCAAAAATATTTTTCTGAATGAAAATTATGATTATTATTTAATAATGTTACCTATTTAAATAATACTCAATACCTAGGCTCCCAAAAAGTGAATTAGTCCCAGAGGTATAAATTTTTGTACATCTATGTCAACACGAAAATAGAATAAAATAAAATACTGGTAAATCAATTTTCTCTCCCAAAATTTTTCTTATCATTGATCCGAACTAATTTGAATATAGCACTTTAAAAAACAGAACAAAATTAAATTATTGAGTTTTCACATTTAATGTATTTTAGGTAAACAATATTTTCTAATGCTTTTATTGTCTAATAGCTACCCTATGACTTTGAATCATACAAAGTACAGAAAGTCTAACAGCAGAGGAAAACAGAAACATGAGAATTTAAGGTATATTTGATTCAGCACCCAGGCAACTACTCACTTTTAAAATAAGGAAAGTCTCTACATTTAAATGTAAAAGAACAAATCTTCCCTCTAAGTATGCTATTCTTTATTTTGAGATTTCCCAAATCTACTTCTTCCTTCCAATGGCTGTTACATCTTTATCAAATCTCTCAGTCCCAAGTTTTCACTTTGTTTCCATATGTCTTCTACAATATTATTTTTACTATCTTCCTTTATATGGCTTTCTATCTCTGCCCACATCCCCTAACTTGAAAACCATGAAAGACTGAGACAATACAGGTAAACAAAATAATTTAAAAATCCATTTAAAAATAAGAGAGAAAAATTGCATTTAAGTTTATGCGAAGAGATTTTAAAAAGAACAGTATGTCTCAGCCTCTTTAATTTATGGGCCCAGGCTGGGCGCAGTGACTCTCGCCTGTAATTCCAGCACTTTGAGAGGCTGGGGCGGGAGGATTGCTTGAGGTTAGGAGTTCAAGACCGGCCTGACCAACATGGTGAAACCCGTCTCTAACTAGCCAGGTATGGTGGCAGGCGCCTGTAATCCTAGCTACTCGGGAGGCTGAGAGCCACCTGAAGTCAGGAGGCGGAGGTTGTGGTGAGCTGAGATAATGCCGCTGTACTCCAGCCTAGGTGACCAGAGCAAGATTCCATCTCAAAAAAAAAAAAAAAAAAAAAAAATCGGATGCCCTTTAAATATACATAAAACTCACAAGACTTTCTTTAGTGTTATTTAAAATTTCAAGGTACATTTTGTATAGCTTAAATAAAACAAATTATATTGTAAAACAAAGTTTTATATTTAATAGATTTTTTCTAATTACCCAAACCCTCCTTCAAATTTTTCCTCAATTTGGTTTGTTATTCATGATGCTTTCCCCTACTAGACAAGCACTTAACCAAAGTTTACAAGCAATTGAACAAAGAATTATTTTTCTATATTTAGGTCCCTGAAGTGCAGTTTAGAAATCCCCTTGTGAAAATATGGGACAAATATTTGAAATGGAAATCCAAATGTAAATGAAAACATTAGCTCTGTAGGGGGATTTCTTTAAATTGTGCAAACTGAAGCCCTATCTGTAACCAAATAGATTAATAATCACAAGCCCGTTTGAATCCTATGAAATCTATAGGGACAAACAGCAAACAATAATTTGTGGCTAGGAACTTTATTGACTAAGAACTCACCATAGTTCCTGTGACTCTGCTGCATTTCAGGTGCAAACAGAATAGGTAAGGGTAAAAGTGTGAGGAAAAACTCAGCAAAACAATTGTATTAGTCCATTTTCACACTGCTGATAAAGAAATACCCGAGATTGGGAAGAAAAAGAGGTTTAATTGGACTTACAATTCCACATGGCTGGGGAGGCCTCAGAACCATGGTGGAGGTGAAAGGCACTTCTTACATGGTGGCAACAAGAGAAAATGAGGAAGAAGCAAACGCAGAAACCCCTGAAAACCCATCAGATCTCATGAGACTTATTCACGATCATGAGAATACCATGGGAAAGACCAGCACCCATGATTCAATTACCTCTCTCTGGGTCCTTCCCAAAACACATGGGAATTCTGGGAGATATAATTCAAGTTGAGATTTGGGTGGGGACAAAGCCAAGCCATATCAACAATAAACTCAAGTAAGCAGAGTTTTGTTTGCCTGTTTTTTGTTTTTTTTCCCCCCTTTCCTTTTTCTTGGTTGTCTGGGTTACATGATAACAAAAGCATCTGAGAAATTCAGCTTGTCTAAGATGCCAACCCAAAGTGTCTCAGACAGGCTTTCAGCCATGGGACAGTTCATCACTGCAAATGCTGGACCCAGGGGTACTAGGCTTGGACTAAGTTAATGATTATGGAGCAAAAATATATTCTTTCCATAGGATTGTGGAGGGCTATAAATGGGGAGGTTGGGTGAGGACATGGACTTAGAAGCTCCAAGTTGATGAAGAATTTCTACATTTCACTATTAGAAGGATGCTTGGTTTTCCTACCAAGGCACCAGACTGGCTGAATCTAAAGGCTCAAAGGTTAATGCAAGAAAGAAGGAAATGTCAGTTTTCAATGGAATGGTTGGATTTAAGAATCCCAAGTGAAACAACGGAGGTGGAGAGAATCCAAATTAGTAAACCAAACTCAACTGAGGGCAACATGAGGTATCAAATTACAGAGCCAAGAAATTCAGGTGTAAGAGCTACTTGAAGTAACAAGGTCCAAGACATAGACTAAAATATCTTAAATGACAAGATCAAACAGATAGATTCACATAGGTGTAGTAGGTTGAACAATGGCCCTGCAAAATGTCCACTTCCTAATCCCCAGAATCTGTCAATATGTTACCTTACATGGCCAATGGGTCTTCAAAGTTGTGACTAAATCAAGTTTCAGGAGATGGGGAGATTATCCTGGGTTATCTGGGTGAGCTCAATGTAATCACTAGGGTCCTTATAAGAAAGAGGAGTACAGGTCAGAGTCAGAGAAAGTGATGTGACTATGGAAGAACAGAGACAGAAGGATATATGATGGCAGAAGCAGGGGTCAGAATAATGCAGGGCCACAGCTGAGGAATATGGGAAGCCTCTAGAAACTGGAAGAGACAAGAAAACAATTTTTCCCTAGCACTTCCAGAAGCAACATAGCCATATCAAACTATTTCAAATGTGTGATCTTCACAACAGCAAGATCACAAATTTGTGTTGCTTTACCATGCTTAGTTTGTGGTAATTTGTTATAGCAAGAATAAGGAACAAATACAATAGGAATGGAATAGCATAAGTTAGAAACACAGGCAGGGAAATGTAACTTAAAAGTTAAAATTCACATACCCTGGTAGTGGGAATATAAAGCACTGCAGCCATTATGGAAAACAGTATGAAGATTCCTCAAAAAACTAATAATAAAAATACCATATGATCCAGATATTCACTGCTGGGGATATAACCGAAAGAAAGGAAATTAATATTTCAAAAAGGTATCTCACAATGATGCTTATTGCAGCACTATTTGAAATAGCCAAGATATGAAATGAATCTAAGTGTCCATCAGTGGATGAATAAAGAAAAAATATATATACACAATGGAATATTTTTCAGCCATTAAAAAGGAATGAAATCCTGTCTTGCAGCAACATGGATGGAACTGACATTATGTTAAGTGAAATAAGTCAGGTAGAGAAAGACAAATACTGTATGTCTTACTCATACGTGGAAGCTAAAAAAATGAATCTAATGAAAATAGAGAGTAGAATTATGGTTGGAAGAGGCTGGAATGGGAGGTGAAGAGGAGCTGGTTAATGGGTAAAAATATACAGTTAGATAAAAATAATAAGTTCTAATATTCGATAGTACTGTAGGAAAATTATAGTTAAGAATAATTGTATATTTCAAAACAGCTAGAAAAGAAGAATTGTAATATTCTGAACACAAAGAAAATACCAATTTTTGAGGTAATAGATATGACAATTACCCTGATTTGATCGTTACACATGGTATACATGTATCAAAATATCACGTGTATCCCCAACATATGTATAACTATGCTATGTGAATAACATTTTTTAAAAACTAGTAAAAAATAAGTCACACATCTACCATAGAGATAATAAGAAGATAGTGATATAGATACAGGGTTGGTACAGTAAGTCTAAGGAAAAATAAATGGAAAATGGCCTTTCCTTATATTTGTGGCAAGAACCACCTAGATTTTTTCTTTTTTTGTGGACAGGACAAGGCTAAGTCAGTAGATACAACTGAATGGAGGTAAGGTTTATGGGTATAGAAGAGAGGCAAAATTACACTATAGTTCAATAACACACTGGAGTACTTTGAGGAAGAATATCAGTGCCCTACACAATGCCATTTAAAAAAATTCAGGATACATTAAGTCTCAATATTACTGCCTTTTGTGTCATCTGCTATGGGCATATATCCATCATACACTAATTTATGAGAAAGATGGTTTTGCTTTCCCTTAAGGAACAGAATGACTCATTACCTCTACTCTCTTACTTTCATTTACCTACCTTAAATAGCTAATTGTTTTAGGTAAGTTTCCACTAAGATGCCCTTCATTATTTATTTTATATCTTAATAATTTAACAGAAACACTGACACAGTTTCACTGCAGGTTGCTGGCATCTATAACTTTCAACGAGGAGTAACCACACACTAATAACCCTCATATAAATAATTAAATATACCCAGGACAATGGAACTGTGCTGTTCTACATCTACAGAGAAAAGAAAATAGGATCATATTATACACAATTGCTGATTTTTCCATAATCTTGGCATAGCCTATGAAAAACTTCTAACTCGTCCCAGACATAAGCATTTCTGAGGTTCTCTACTTATGGCTAAGGTACTTGTAATGCTCCACTAGACAATAAAACAGAAAGGACCTAAGCAACAAAAGGCAGAGGGTGAGATCCCCTGAGCAAGATTAATTATTTGGAGAATTGGAGGGGCAGAAGCCAGATAGGCTTTCTTTCTAACCCCCACTACAGGGTTAGCCTTGGATTGAGAAATATACTCTACATGTGCTACAACTCATATTTGTCATGCCTATGACGGATATTCCAAATCAATCAGACTGCAATTTCTTTCAAAATCTATCACAGTTCAATTTACCACTGAGGTGGAGTGCAGCCTCACAATTTTTTTTTGCAGCAAACTAGACAGCTGTTACCATTTGCTCATAATGCCCACCCCGGATGTAGCCTCTTTTCCTTAGCAGGTGTCCTTCCACCTTCAAAGCTAAGATGGATCCACAACTTTAGGGAATGGGAAAGTACGTGTCAGTTGTTCTCGGGTAAAACCTACTTTCGTGTCTGTTGTAAGGAGACTTTGTTTTTTGTCCATTTCAAAGATAGCTTTTGTGTTTTTTGAAGGGTATGCCATATCACTTTCAACCTCCAGAAGAAAGGAAGACCAAAAGTGTTTCTCCAAACCTCCAGGAGAGGCTGGCAACTGAAGATCTTAGGTAGTTTTGAATTATATTTTGGGGGGTTTGTCTCTGAATCCTATTGCTAGATATTACTAGTGCTAAGCCATCTCCCATTTTTAATCCACTATTGATTAAACACACACACACACACACACACAATTAACCTGTTCTTAAAACCTGCATTTGCCTTCTCCATTAGACCACTTTTGTTGATGTTAGAACCTCTTCACTTAATATCTTCAGCCTGAAACTATCCTTGATAGCTTATTTTTAAAAAGAACATCCTTAAATTCTCAATGTTTCTATTGTCTAAAAGTACTATGTGCTAAATAAATCTTAATTTTTCTATTTTCTTCATTTCTCTATACATTTATAATCCAACAGTAAGGAGGAAATAACATGGATAACATGTTTGCATGACTTGGGCCTGTGACAGCAATAGTCTATCTATCATTGTCTCTAATGCCAATCCTTAGCAGAATTTTGGTAGCTCTTAGATTTATTTCCAACCATTCACTTCCTGCCAAACTCCTAGCTTGGATATACCTTTCCCAGAGTGGCCCATATTACCACTATCTGACACAGATGATCTGCTAATCGGAATATATTGTTGACACTCAGCTAACAGATAATTGCTTTGTGCCAGATGTGCTTCAGAGATACTAAAAGGAAGAGGACAAAAATGAAGTGAAGATGCGCAAACAGCAGCACTTTCAGGACTGTTAAAAATTATGTATTCATGAACTCAGAACCCTCTTACCTTTTTGGCAGCCTATCTTGGAGTTTTCTCCAATATTCTATAGTTGCTCCAATTCATTAGAAAGAGTTGTGAAAGCACTACTGAAGAGCAAGCAATCATTATTATGATGTTTATTTATATTATGTTTTATTTTGCTGTTGTATGTTGTGTTATGCCATTGTATGTTGTATTGCTGTCATAAGAACATACAGTTCAATGCCATAAAATTGCATTTTATTATTTTAATGACAATTGTGTAATGTGTATTGATAGTCACTAACTCCATTTTCGGATTAAATACATTTAACAAGCCAAATGGAATTTTGTACATTTAAGGGGCACTGACATCTATTATTTACAGGAGAAAACAGATACCCTAACTTTAGTTTACACAAAACATCTTTATTTGATGCTAATGGTGGCCAAGGAGCAGTTGACCAGCAAAGGCAGTTCCTGTCATATGCTTTGAAGTTCCAGATTGCCTGGAACTTCATATTGGAACCATGCCTGTTATGGCAGTTTTCAGGAGAAATGAAAAAGAATCTTAAAGATCAAAACTAATTTTTGGGACCATCTGCCTTAAATTATTTTTGAACTAGTTTTGTCATATATAAAGAAATCTTTCATGCATAAATACATACATATTCATATATAAAACTATACAGGCAGTTCTTACTGTGCACATTTTGATATGCATGTATTTCAGTTATCATAGTTATAGTGAAATAACACCAGTCTCTCAACAATATGGTCCAAATTTCACTTACCACCATCTATTAACTATTAGTAGCTACAGGAAGCGCAAACATCTCTGCTAGTTCGTTAGTCCATCAGACATCATGTGAGTGACAGAAGCACATCGTGACCAGGGATTCACTATTTTCAAAGCCTGTCAGCTATTGTTCATTGCACATTTTTATGTTACTCAGTTTGCTCACAGACAGTAAAATGTGTAGTTGTGTTGTCTCCTTGTTTACTTGTCTCCTAGTGATAAACCCATATGACATTTTACAAAAATGGACAAAAGAGGGCATTGGCCAACAAAGATAAAAGTGCAACAAATAAATAAAAAGTAATGCTCAAAGTGAAATTTAAATAGAATATAAATGGATTTAGAGAAAAAAGGCTATCTATAGAAATAATATGACCGTTGTTCTAGATATAGCCAGAGGAAATTAGTGAATGTAGACTTATCGACACAAATAAGAAACATAGTTGTGATGAGAAGCATGTAGATATCCCAGAGGAAGTAATAGGAACAGAAATCTTTGCAGTAAAGGAACTCTCAGAGATATTTCATCACATCAAATACACAATGAGTAAAATGTTAGAAGCTGATCCCAGCTTAGAAAGAAGCAAGGCAATTTACTATGTAATAGAAAAGATGTGTGTTTAGTTTTGTAATTTTTATAATAAGAAGGCAAACACTGTTCAAACTATCCTTGATAGTTTATTTTCAAAAAGAACATCCTTATATAATGATAGTACTCTGTCCAAACAAGGAAACTGACATTGGTAAACTGTGACATTCACAGAACTTCTTGTTCAGATTTTACCAGTTTTACATGCCCACATCTTCTCTGTGTGTGTGTGTGTGTAATTTTATACAATTTTATAACATGTAGATTTGTGTAACCTCCCTCATCAAAAAATTCATTCTGATTACAACTTATTGTACATCTAATTCATGATTGTCAGTATTTTGGTGTGTAGTATACAGTTTCTGAAAGAAAACTAAAGCACAGAAGGTAATATATACCAAAAGCACTAGTGTAACAGAAAATGTCTTTAAATTTATAAAGTTTCAAATGTTTCTTCTGTACATATTTTAGGAAAAATAATGTGGTATGTAAGCACAAATAAATGATTAAAGTTATTTATGTTTCATCCTCTTAAAAAAAACAACAAAAAAGAACATCCTTAAATTCTCAGTGTTTCTATTGTCTAAAAGTAGTATGTGCTAAATAAATATTAATTTTTCTATTTTCTTCATTTCTCTATACATTTATAATCCAACAGTAAGAGAGTTTTTAATGTGTTAAGAAAACATTTTCAAGGGTAACAGGAAACTTGTAATTTTTCTCATTGATTGTTGAGATCATATGGCATAGGTTTTGCTTTTATAGTCATTTTTATACTACTGCACTACCTTACTGAAAAGCAAGGACTGCCTTTATTTATCCTACGATAAATGGACTCACTTGGAGATCAGACCATTTGGGTAGGTTTGTATAAAGGACACAAACTCTTGAATTGATGGTAAGAGAAGAACCTACAGGGCGGGAGAGCAGAAACCATGTAACCTACCATGAATTAGGAAATGGAAATTGTGAAAAAGGTTCTGCTCTAGAGACTGGAGAAAGGGATTCTATAAGCGTAGTTGGGTAGGGAAGGAGCTGGAATCCCAGTAATGAAACTGTATGCTTATGGAAGTATGTGCAGTGATGGAGAAACAAATGCTGTAATTATCCATCATTTGTCACTACATTTGAAATTATCTTACTTTTATCTTAATTAACATGGTAATTAATTGTCTTAACACGGGTAACATGTTTCTCTCTCTCTCTCTCTCTCTCTCTCTCTCTCTCTCTCTCTCACACACACACACACACACACACACACAATTGTAATGGTTATTGACTTCATAATCCAACTTCATCTTCTATACATTTAATATGTTTTATCCACCTGGATACCTTAACGGAAAATTAATTCTGGATTTGGAACTATAGAGTCAATAAGAAAGACATTTTTAACATGCTGGGATGAATGAAATTCTAATTAATTACTATCATCACACCTATGGCGAATGAATTAATATTATCTCTTAATGTTTTGTGTGGCTTCATTTATTCTTCTTCCCTTTACTACATACTAAAAATGAGACAAGTTCTACCTTTCTTTTGTGAATTTCATTACACTGAGTGTTTTTCAGAGTTTTTAAGAAACTAATTTAACATGTACTCTGAGTAGGGGCAGAGCAAGATGGCCGAATAGGAACAGCTCCAGTCTCCAGCTCCCAGCGCAAGCGACACAGAAGATGGGTGATTGCTGCATTTTCAACTGAGATACTGGGTTCATCTCACTAGGGAGTGCCAGACAATGGGTGCTGGTCAGCTGCTGCAGCCCGACCAGCAAGAGCTGAAGCAGGGCGAGGCATCACCTCACCTGGGAAGCACAAGGGGGAAGGGAATCCCTTTTTCTAGCCAGGGTAACTGAGACACACAACACCTGGAAAATCAGACAGGTACACTCGCTGTTCAGCAATATTCTATCTTCTGCAGCCTCTGCTGCTGATACCCAGGCAAAGAGGGTGTGGAGTGGACCTCAAGCAATCTCCAACAAACCTACAGCTGAGGCTCCTGACTGTTAGAAGAAAAACTAACAAACAGGAAGGACACCCACACCAGAACCCCATCAGTATGTCACCATCATCAAAGACCAAAGGCAGATAAAGCCACAAAGATGGGGGAAAAGCAGGGCAGAAAAGCTGGAAATTCAGATAATAAGAGCGCATTTCCCCCTCCAAAGGAACGCAGCTCATTGCCAACAAAGGATCAAAGTGGGATGGACAATGACTTTGATGAGTTGAAAGAAGAAGGCTTCAGTCCATCAAACTTCTCAGCTAAAGGAGGAATTACGTACCCAGCGCAAAGAAATTGAAAATCTTGAAAAAAGAATGGAAGAATGGATAACTAGAATAATCAATGCAGAGAAGGCCATAAATGAACTGACAGAGATAAAAACCATGACACGAGAAATATGTGACACAAGCTTCAGTAACCGACTCAATCAACTGGAAGAAGGAGTATCAGCGATTGAGGATCAAATGAATGAAATGAAGTGAGAAGAGAAGTCTAAAGAAAAAAGAGGAAAAAGAAATGAACAAAGCCTTCAAGAAGTATGGGATTATGTGAAACCACCAAATCTACGTCTGATTGGGGTGCCTGAAAGTGAGGGGAAAATGGAATCAAGTTGGAAAACACTCTTCAGGATATCATCCAGGAGAATTTCCCCAACCTAGTAAGGCAGGCCAACATTCAAATTCAGGAAATACAGAGAACGCCACAAAGATAGTCCTCGAAAAGAGCAACTCCAAGACACATAATTGTCAGAGTCACCAAAGTTGAAATGAAGGAAAAACTGTTAAGGGCAGCCAGAGAGAAAGGTCGGGTTACCCACAAAGGGAAGCCCATCAGATCTCTTGGCAGAAACGCTACAAGCCAGAAGAGAGTGGGGGCCAATATTCAACATTCTTAAAGTAAAGAATTTTCAACCCAGAATTTCATATCCAGCCAAACTAAGTTTCATAAGTGAAGGAGAAATAAAATCCTTTACAGATAAGCAAATGCTTAGAGATTTTGTCACCACCAAGCCTGCCTTACAAGAGACCCTGAAGGAAGCACTAAACATGGAAAGGAACAACCGGTACCAGCCATTGCAAAAACATGCCAAAATGTAAAGACCGTCGATGCTAGGAAGAAACTGCATCAACTAACGAGCAAAATAACCAGTTAATATCATAATGACAGGATCAAGTTCATACATAACAATATCAACCTTAAATGTAAATGGACTAAATGCTCCAATTAAAAGACACAGACTGGCAAACTGGATAAAGAGTCAAGACCCATCAGTTTGCTGTGTTCAGGGCACCCATCTCACATGCAGAGACACACATAGGCTCAAAATAAAGGAATGGAGGAAGATCTACCAAGCAAATGGAGAACAAAAAAAAAGCAGGGGTTGCAATCCTAGTCTCTGATAAAACAGACTTTAAACCACCAAAGATCAAAAGAGACAAAGAAGGCCATTATATAATGGTAAAGGGATCAATTCAACAGGAAGAGCTAACTATCTTAAATATGTATGCACCCAATACAGGAGCACCCAGATTCATAAAGCAAGTCCTTAGAGACTTACAAAGAGACTTAGACTCCCATACAATAATAATGGGAGACTTAAACACCCCACTGTCAACATTAGACAGATCAATGAGACAGAAAGTTAACAAGGATATCCAGGAATTGAACTCATCTTTACACCAAGTGGACCTAATAGACATCTACAGAACTCTCCACCCCAAATCAACAGAATATACATTCTTCTCACCACCACATTGCACTTATTCCAAAATTGACCACATAATTGGAAGTAAAGCACTCCTCAGCAAATGTACAAGAACAGAAATTATAACAAACTGTCTCTCAGACCACAGTGCAATCAAACTAGAACTCAGGATTAAGAAACTCAATCAAAACCGCTCAACTACATGGAAACTGAATAACCTGCTCCTGAATGACTACTGGGTACATAACGAAATGAAGGCAGGAATAAAGATGTTCTTTGAAACCAATGAGAACAAAGATACAACATACCAGAATCTCTGGGACACATTTAAAGCAGTGTGTAGAGGGAAATTTATAGCACTAAATGCCCACAAGAGAAAGCTGGAAAGATCTAAAAATGACACTCTAACATCACAATTAAAAGAACTAGAGAAGCAAGAGCAAACACATTCAAAAGCTAGCAGAAGGCAAGAAATAACTAAGATCAGAGCAGAACTGAAGGAGATAGAGACACAAAAAACCCTTCAAAAAATCAATGAATCCAGGAGTTGGTTTTTTGAAAAGATCAACAAAATTGATAGACCGCTAGCAAGACTAATAAAGAAGAAAAGAGAGAAGAATCAAATAGATGCAATAAAAAATGATAAAGGGGATATCACCACCAACCCCACAGAAATACAAACTACCATCAGAGAATACTATAAACACCTCTACGCATATAAACTGGAAAATCTAGAAGAAATAGATAATTTCCTGGACACTTACACTCTCCAAAGACTGAACTAGGAAGAAGTTGAATCCCTGAATAGACCAAAAGCAGGCTCTGAAATTGAGGCAATAATTAATAGCCTACCAACCAAAATAAGTCCAGGACCAGAAGGATTCACAGCTGAATTCTACCAGAGGTACAAGGAGGAGCTGGTACCATTCCTTCTGAAACTATTCCAATCAGTAGAAAAAGAGGGAATCCTCCCTAACTCATTCTATGAGGCCAACATCATCCTGATACCAAAGCCTGGCAGAGACACACACAAAAAAGAGAATTTTAGACCAATATCCCTGATGAACATCAATGCAAAAATCCTCAATAAAATACTGGCAAACTGAATCTAGCAGGACATCAAAAAGCTTATCCACCATGATCAAGTGGGCTTCATCCCTGGGATGCAAGGCTGGTTCAACATATGCAAATCAATAAACGTAATCCAGCATATAAAGACAAAAACCACATGATTATCTCAATAGATGCAGAAAAGGCTTTTGACAAAATTCAGCAGCCCTTCATGCTAAAAACTCTCAATAAATTCAGTATTGATGGAACATATCTCAAAATAATAAGAGCTATTTATGACAAACCCACAGCCAGTATCATACTGAATGGGCAAAAACTGGAAGCATTCCCTTTGAACACTGGCACAAGACAGGGATGCCCTCTCTCACCACTCCTATTCAACATAGTGTTGGAAGTTCTGGCTAGGGCAATCAGGCAAGAGAAAGAAATCAAGGGTATTCAGTTAGGAAAGGAAGAAGTCAAATTGTCCCTGTTAGGAGATGACATTATTGTATATTTAGAAAACCCCCATCATCTCAGCCCCAAATCTCCTTAAGCTGATAAGCAACTTCAGCAAAGTCTCAGGATACAAAATCAATGTGCAAAATCACAAGCATTCTTATACACCAGTAACAGACAAACAGAGAGCCAAATCATGAATGAACTTCCATTCACAATTGCTTCAAAGAGAATAAAATACCTAGGAATCCAACTTACAAGGGATGTGAAGGACCTCTTCAAACCACTGCTCAGTGAAATAAAAGAGGACACAAACAAATGGAAGAACATACCATGCTCATGGATAGGAAGAATCAATATCGTGAAAATGGCCATACTGCCCAAGGTAATCTATAGATTCAATGCCATCCCCATTAAGCTACCAATGACTTTCTTCACAGAATTGGAAAAAACTGCTTTAAAGTTCATATGGAACCAAAAAAGACCCCGCATTGCCAAGACACTCCTAAGTCAAAAGAACAAAGCTGGAGGCATCACGCTACCTGACTTCAAACTGTACTACAAGGCTACAGTAACCAAAACAGCATGGTACTTGTACCAAAACAGAGATATAGACCAATGGAACAGAACAGAGCCTTCAGAAATAATACCACACATCTACAGCCATCTGATCTTTGACAAATCTGAGAAAAACAAGAAATGGGGAAAGGATTCCCTATTTAATAAATGGTGCTGGGAAAATTGGCTAACCATAAGTAGAAAGCTGAAACTGGATCCTTTCCTTACTCCATATACAAAAATTAATTCAAGATGGATTAGAGACTTAAATGTTAGACCTAAAACCATAAAAACCCTAGAGGAAAACCTAGGTAATACCATTCAGGACATAAGCATGGGCAAGGACTTCATGTCTGAAACACCAAAAGCAACAGCAACAAAAGCCAAAATTGACAAATGGTATCTAATTAAACTAAAGAGCTTCTGCACAGCAAAAGAAACTACCATCAGAGTGAACAGGCAACCTACAGAATGGGAGAAAATTTTTGCAATCTACTCATCTGACAAAGGGCTAATATCCAGAACCTACAAAGAACTCAAACAAGTTTGCAAGAAAAAAACAAACAACCCCATCAAAAAGTGGGCAAGGGATATGAACAGATATTTCTCAAAAGAAGACATGCGTATAGCCTACAGACACATGAAAAAATGCTCATCATCTCTGGCCATCAGAGAAATGCAAATCAAAACCACAATGAGATACCATCTCACACCAGTTAGAATGGCGATCATTAAAAAGTCAGGAAACAACAGGTGCTGGAGAGGATGTGGAGAAATAGGAACACTTTTACACTGTTGGTGGGATTGTAAACTAGTTCAACCATTATGGAAAACAGTATGGCGATTCCTCAAGGATCTAGAACTAGATGTACCATATGACCCAGCCATCCCATTACTGGGGATATACCCAAAGGATTATAAATTATGCTGCTATAAAGACACATGCACACGTATGTTTATTGCAGCACTATTCACAATAGCAAAGACTTGGAATCAACCCAAATGTCCATCAGTGACAGATTGGATTAAGAAAATGTAGCACATATACACCATGGAATACTATGCAGCCATAAAAAAGGATGAGTTTGCGTCCTTTGTAGGGACATGGATGCAGCTGGAAACCATCATTCTTAGCAAACTATCACAAGAACAGAAAACCAAACACCGCATGTTCTCACTCATAGGAGGGAACTGAACAATGAGATCACTTGGTCTCAGGAAGGGGAACATCACACACCGGGGCCTATCATGGGGAGGGGGGAGGGGGGAGGGATTGCACTGGGAGTTATACCTGATGTAAATGACGAGTTGATGGGTGCAGCAGACCAACATGGCACAAGTATACATATGTAACAAACCTGCACGTTATGCACATGTACCCTACAACTTAAAGTATAATAATAATAAATAAATTTAAAAAAAAAAAAAAAAAAAAAGAACAAGAACAAAATAAAAAAATACCTTTGATAGTGACATTATTACCCCCAAGCTTTCAAGATAATATAGTTCAGATTACTTTTTTCTTTCTTTATATACTTTAGTTCCTCTGGAAATATTTTGCCTTCTATAATAGTTAATTTTATGTGTCAACTTGACTGGGCCACCCAGGGAGTGGCCAGATATTTGGTCAAACATTATTCTGGGTGTTTCTGTGACGGTGTTTTTGGATGAGATTAACAGTTGAATTGACCGACCCATGAAAACAGTAGAAGAGATTGTCTTCCCTATGTGTGTAGCCCTCATCCAATCTACTGAAGAACTCAATAGAACAAAAAGGCTGAGTAAGAGGGAACTTTTTCTGCCTGACCAAATGATCTGGGATATTGGTCTTTTACACATGGACTAGAATTTACACCATTAGCTCTTCATGTTCTTAGGACTTTGGAAGCAGACGAGAATTATACAATTAACTCTCCTGGGTCTGCAGTTTGCTAACTGCAGATCTTGGTCCTTCTTGGCCTCCATAATCACATGAGCCATTTCCTTATAAAAATATTCTTATTTATAAACAAATATATATATAACTATATCTATATTAATATATATGTGTGTATATATCCTACTCTGAAGAACCTTGGCTAATGCATTAATCTAAGCTATTTTAGTGGAGATTAAGTTTAAAACAACAACCCCAAATGACAATAAAAGCAACAAATCTTTGTTTCAAATTGCGTCTTTCTTTTGATGTTGTTTCTTTATAGCTTCATACAGTATCTTTTCTAAAATGGACATACATAATGTGTACTTCAAAAAAAAATTCTACCTAATATTATCTCATGTGGGGCTTTGCAAGCAAAATTTCATTAAACTTTTATTTTCAGTTCTAAGATATTTATTATACTATCTTACAATTGAGTATATATATGCATATAATATATATGCATACATACATATATAGTATATAAACATATATGTTATATATATAAAGATAATTCTGTGTTTATATATACATATGCTATCTACACATATATTTGTAGGTTGGTAGATAGATTATTGATGTTTTACATATATACTACCAATATTACTCAAGGAAAAATAAATGTATAAAAGTTTTTTATGTGAGACTAACTTTTAAAATTACTGATGTATACAGTTCTTCAAGTTTGGGAATAAAATGTGTAGGGAGACCCCCTGAAACTATTGCTACAGAATAAAAGATGAAATGCTCCTGATTATTGTAAATACAAAATTGCATGCAGGATTGTGTAAAGACAATGCCAGGTTGGACTGCCAGAATGAGCCAACAGTGCGTGATGTGCTTCCCCCTGCAGAGAGCCTATGAATGGACGTGCAATCAGGGAGGTTTCACATCACCAAGATTCCTATCCCAGAAAAACAGATGTTCATAGCTCTGAGAATGGAATGAGACCCTTGTGGAGAGCCTATAAACGGATGCATGGGTGGGGCACCTGTCCATATAGATAAGATAGGGCTATAAATGCCCTCATCTTGCCATGGCTCTTCTAGGCCTCTTTAGGGTTAAGGCATACTCCCTTCTGAGAATTTCTGGTCTAACCAGTTGTCTAGCTTCATGTCCTGTTTCTATGGATTGTTTGTAACCAGCTTTTGCTGCAACTGTTACTGCTGATTAATAATATCTTGCTAATCATAGGTTATGGAAAGACTGTATTTCTGTTTTAAGGCTCTGTTAGAAATTACTGATGCACACACTATATTGTAAATTCTTACCCCTGTATACTGTACTTCTGCATACAGATGTTATGTTAAAGAATTACTTCATCCCCATGTGACCATCTCACCTCATAATCAAATGACCCTAAATCCCTCACTAACCTACCCCCACCCTCACTAAACTTAATAATAAATGCTGGCATATCCAATGCATTGTTGGCACCACAGGACCAGAAGGCAGTGACCCCCCTGGACCCAGCTTTCACTATCTTGTGTGTGTCTATTATTTCTTGACCTGCCAACCTGCCTGGGAACAAAGAGAGAGCCCCATTGCATTGTGGGCTGCTGGCCAGATCCCGCAATAAAAATGCATAGCAGTTATCTTTAGAATCAACAGAGGCAAAACCCAGAACTACCCTTATTGAGAAAAAAATAAAACATTTTTGTCTGAACATATCAAGGAAATAGAGAAGAAAATGAATAGCAGGGAGAAAAATAAATTTGCTTGGCACAGCCAAATGTTGGCAGATACAAGGAACTGTAAGGCAAGACCTACAAAAATGTGATGGCAAGAAAAGAAAGATGTTAACTTAGAAATAAAGGAAAAAAAAATCAACCTCTGCTGGTGTCTTTGTAGCATGAACAATGCATAAAGGAATCTCACACGGTGGTTTCTTATTACCAGCTCTGCCTTCAGTGTGGCACATCAGTTGCTGAGCTGCAGACTGTGCTCATGCAGGCAAAGTGGGAACGACATGATTGGATGATTAGCCAATAAATGAGATTCATGCAAATGGCCTCTTGGAAACATCTCAAGGCAAAATAATAATTATTTATTTTATATGCTGTGTGAATTTGTCTAAATAATGCTTGGAGGCCTCCATTTCACTTATTTTGTCTACACACACACCAGACGCACACACACATACCACACATGCATACACACACACACACAGCACGAGACTAAGCCAAAACAAAGTAGACAATTATGTTTCTGATGGCCTTCTTTCTGGTGCCCATGTTTACTTTTAATGACCCCTTGCAGGTTACTTTTCATGGAATTCTTTTAGCTTGCTGTCCATTATAATTTTCAGCCTCTTCCCAACTCTAACTGCTGCTTGTTACAATAATTTGTGTTTTAAGGTAATTCATATTAAAATTAGAAGTTTTTTGAGGATCAAAAGCCAAGGGAAAAAAAAGCTAAAAGAGATCATGCCAGGGGAGCAAGATTTCAGGCAGGCTCATTGATCTCTATTTTTCACACAGAATTCCCATCCTGGCATGTAGACTTTGCCTACTCTGTTGACTTTCCAGGACAGTTATGCACCAGGACGCTTTAGAAAGGAAAGTACAGATGTTGACAACAGACAGACCTGAGCTTGGACTCAGACATTTTATTCTATCTAGTAACTGTATTTCTGAGCCTCTGTTTTCTGTAAAATAGTAATAAATGTATATCTCCATGATATATAGCTTTGAGAAGAATTTTTAAATGAGATTATACATTCCAAACACATATTAAGTGCCTGATTTAGTACTTGAGTGGCAAGTACTAACATGGTTGCTATTATTATTATTAGCTATTGGGAGCCAGATTAACATTAGGAGTAATATTCTCATTTATATGGGCTGTTTGGGAATTAATAAATCACATTTATAAAAATTCCTGTCACAGCACATGACAGATGTGCCCACTCAAATGCAGTTTTCATTTATAAGAAGTAGAGAATGAGATTCTTTTCCTTTTATTCAGCTGAACAATTTCTAAACCAGTTTCTGATATCTGAAGTGCAAACCAAAATAGGTCTTTTACTACAGGAATGTATTTTACTAGGATATGCTTTTGGATTTCTCCCCGGTTTCTTTCTTACATTTTCCCAACTCTTGCAGTTCTATTTGTTGAAAGCTCAGGGATGGTAATGACCTCCTATCAGCTTCTGGTAACTAGGATCAATGATGCCGCTTAAGTCTAAAGCAAAATGGAGACTGAGCTTTTATTCCTCAGTCCTTTAAGAAAAATGTAAATTTGAAATCTCTTTGTATTTGTCTTAAAACCTTGATTGACAAGGAAATAGTTGTTATTTATAGTTAAGTGAAAAAGGTATTAATTTATTATATGATTTCAGCTATGATCAAAGCCCTTAAAGGATAAAATTAAAATACTAATAGTGGTCGTTTTTAGTTGTAGAAAATGTATATTTAATTAGATCCAGCATACATAAACCAAAATGGGCCCTTCTGCTCTTATAATAGGGGAAAAATTCTGACATCACATTTTCAGCAAATGCTCTGTCTTTTCTGCAACTCATTCATGCGCATCATAAAGTCATTTTGGCCAATGATGGACCACATATTAGATGAAGCCCCATAAGATTACAATTGAGCTGAAAATTTTCTATTACCTAGTGAAAACATAGCTGGGGTAACACGGCAGTGCAAAACATTACCTTTTCTATATTTAGATATGCTTAGATACACAAATACCGTTATGTTACATTTGCCTACAATATTCAGTACAGTAACATGCTGTACAAATTTGTAGCCTAGGATCCATAGGTCATACAATATAGCCTAGGTGTGTAGTAAGCTATAACACCTATGTTTGTATAAGTACATTCTGTGGTGTTAGCACAATGATGCATTTTTCAAAATGTATTCTGTCGTTAAGTGATGGTTTTATGTGATTTCCGAACCAAAGGGACGCCTAGACACCCTCATAGAAGATAAGCAATCCAGAAGGCTCACTAGAAAATAATGCTAAATTTTAGTATTTAAAGTTACTGTTTGTGGCACAAATATTCTTATTTCTGAATATTTTATTAAAGTATTTTTAACATCTTTATTCTAATACTTGCTCATAATGATAGTTAAACCATATCCATATGCAATAGTTGAGAAGTAGTCCTAATCTAACATATAATATGTATTTCTAATTTTCCAAAAATATTAACACCAATATCCACATGGTTCCTCTTTATACAATATATTCTCCGTCCCAGTATCTTCAAAGTGCTTCCTAAATTATTAGCTTCCAAAAGAGGCCATGAAAACATTTGCCTTTCCCATCTTACTATTTTCATTTCAGAAGATTATCAAACTTCAATCATTAATGTTATCAAACTTCAATCGTTAATGTCAAAAGATAAAATGGATTATTCAGATATTCACATCAACTTCACTAAAATGGAGATGGAAATGCCTTGTTTTAAATAGTTGAATTGGCCTCTAGTATGTTTCTTTTCTTCTTCTTTTCATCTCATTGATTTGTATGTATGTCCATGATAACATTACCAGTGACTAAACAAATCAGATTGATCTTATTATATCTTTATTTCAGAAAGGTCACTGAATTGTCATTGTACAATAAAGCATTCGGGAAACATGACCTTGGGAATGCCCTATTTTTTCTTTCTTTGTGTGGAGATAGACAATTTGGTTCATATTGTAAAAGGGCAAATTTGCATACTCTCATCTTTTTGGTTTTGGGTTAAGATATTAAGACCTTCCCTCCTCCCTAAAGAAAAAGCAGGCATCTTTCCTCTTCAATTGCTCTAGCTTAATAAAAGCAAAAATTGTAACTGCTCTGAATCATTGAAAAGGCCCTTAACACTGAGTGTATTCTAAACACATCTTCAGGTCTGCTGGCAACTTTGTTCCTTAACCCAAAGCCTGAATACTAATAATGTGAAAAGTCTGACATTATTCAGGCCACATAACTGCTTTCCTCCTGAAATACCACCTTGTAAAGATAGAGAAAATGGTAAGTTATAAGTAAAAGATGAATATTAAAATAATGCCATTGTCTCACCCAGAAGGTGGGTCAAGTTTTCTGAACTAAAGTAAGTTGATTGCCAGGGAATGACATATTACATATCAAGGTTGGTCATATATGTAGATAAAAATAGGTGGATGACACTTGAAGGATGCCACAGTGTTAGCTATCTACACCAAACTTCCACAGACAATGTGCTGAAGTTCCTGAAATTTCTTCTTTTGGAGTTATTCATTTGGGTTATTATTGTCTCCAGAGAGCTTTTATTAAAAAATTATTGTAAGCTAACAAAAGAGGGTTGCTGTATTAAAACAAATTATTTATTTATGAGATTGGTGAGTTTTGCTCTGGAAAGAAGGCATAAGGATGTGCATGATATGAACCTGAATCCCAAGGAAATTATTTAGTGACTGTGAACAAGAAACTCTTCCACTAAATTGTAACTCTCTGAAGGGAAGGCCCTAATCTTATTTACTTTTTACATCCTCCACTTTGCTCAGTAGAGTGCAATATATCCATTTCGATATAGGATTTAAGAAGAGATTTCTATTGAAAGAAGCATTAACAGGGATTGAAATGTTTCCAAAGAACTGCTTAAGAAAATCTTGGAAGTGGAGATGCAAACATGTAGGAAAGAATGAGACCATCAACCATATACTTAATTGTAATTACTTCAGTCTTTTTTCAGGAGGACACCCTGACATCAATCCTCAAGCCTTCAAATATTCAGCCTCCAGCTGGGAAAGAATCCAGTTCAGGGTGAAAATAGATGAGGTTTTTGCTCTGCTTAGAACCACATTGCAATAGCAGAAATGTGCTTAATATATTTACAAATTCTCAGTGATGTCTACTTTGCCAGTAAAGCTCATCATTAGGCCAGTGTCAAAAGGATTGATGGACTAGATAGAGGTAAGAACAATAACTTTTCAGTTTCTCACAAAGCAGCATTAACGGGGTAGCAGCAAGAGCATGAGCTCTGAAATCCCAACATCTGGGTTTAATATCTTGGCTTCATGGGACTTTGGAGGTGTGATTTATCCCTTGTAGGGGTCAGTTACCTTTTCAAAAATGGAAACAATGGCATGCATACTACTGGATTAAATAAAATAATCTTTATCAAACGCAAAATCTGGCCACAAATCATAATAACCTCTATTCCCACTTTATACAGCAAAATGGTTCAAAGAACACTAAAACCATGTCCCACTACAGTTATTTTCGAAAAAATTTTGGTCAATTTTTTAAAATTGTATTGGAAAGGAACATTTTTGTTGTTCAATAACAAAATAAAGAAATATCAAACAAGAAGAGGGATTATTTCCATTTCTGTTTCCCTACAAAACTTTGATTTTCCTTTACATTTTTTTCCAACTCTAGCATATACTTAGGTTAGCCCTACTTATGTCAGGATCTTGGCACATTCTGGTTTCTCTAAAGCATGAAACACAAAAGAAGAAAAGAATGACTGTATCTGGGTGTTTTTCATACATAACCAGACAGGTGTAAAAACAGACAAAAAGCAAGTGGAAGGACTGCTTCCAACAGAATAGTAACTGGCATTAAGTTGGAAAGCAGTGTGGAGGGCTGTTCATCTTGTTCTTATTCTTGGTTTTTTTTTTTTTTTTTTTTTCCCCAAACAAACTGATTTCAACCATGTTTATAAAATAAACATGGATGGTAGGATGACTTGAGATTTGTGGTAGGGACAAGGTAATAATAGCAGAAGAGACAAAAAGAGATACAGATAATGCTGAGAGTGTTGATATAATTATTGGAGATTGTATCAAAAGAAACCTTACAAACAAGATTCAAATTAAGAGTTTCTACTATGCAAACCAACATTGTGATTTGTGTTGGTCTTTTATGCTTTTCCAGCCAGCTTTCATTATTCTTTCTTCCATTTCAAAACCATACACAGCCCTTCCTCAACAAATACACACAGGCACACAAGATTGATGATTACAATAAAAACTTGCTTGGCTAACATTCTTTTCCTCACAAGGCCTTGCTTTCTGTTGGGCTGATTCAATACAATCTATACAAACTGAAACATTATAATGTATCAACAATCAAAGAGCAATAGAATAAAATTGGGTAATGCTGTCTTTGAAACTTAACTCACACTATGTCAGCAGTTAAAAGATCAGACCTGCATTCAGCATTATCACTCCATAGTCCAGATCAATTTTATTGAAATGCCCTATTTATAGAAATAGGATCTCTGACCTCATGGAATGAGAATGAAAATTCCATATCACAGGGGAGCTCAGAGAACAAGAAAGGCACCACTTGGAAAGACAAGGAGATCCTTTGGAACTAGAATATCTCAATATTTTTCATTTTAGAAACCTTTAAAAATAGACTTAGTGATGCGAGACCAAAAGAAGTAGTAATTCTTGAGTGCCACATGTGCTGGATGATATTGATAAATAAATAAATAGGTATACATATTTTCAAATACAGCAAAAGAATTAACTATAGAGAGAAATTGTTTTGCCTTTTTCTTCTGGTACATTAAGGAGTTTGCAACTTGCCCATAGTCAACTCATGGCACGACAGCAGATTAGGAATACAAATGCAAGGCTTTTAAACTCAGAGAACAGTTATTTTTATCAATATAGTAAGCCATATTTTTATAATTACAAAAAAGTTATTTACTATATTTAACTTGGGTTCTAAGGAAACCGGGGTAAAGAAAATTCTGCTGCTCCTATGATTATTTCTTATAGAGAAACAGAGAATGCTTTCATAAGTATTTTAATTATATGCAGCGCCTTCCTAAAATAGAGTGAACTTTAGCAGAGGATTTATCTTGACTTTCTCATTTATTTAAGCAAACTGCTTCGTTGAAGAACATGGCAGTTTGAGCTCTTTCCACCTCTTCATCTCAAATCTACCACTACATTTTCACATTTAATTAAGTTTGTATTTATGAAGCCTTCCTGTCTCCAGAGCAATTCAAGGAAGACATAACTAATACAAAATCTCTAAATGTCAGCCTCCGGAGAAGTGAGATTTCTTCCTGAGAACCAGGCTCTCTGCCCACATTCTCCAGCCTACACTGATACACCAAAGGACACCAGTGTTATTGCTGATCTTCTGCAATATGTCTTAAAATAAATGCAACAAGGCATTTATTCTATTTATTTTCTTCTCATCTAGAAAGTTATAAAATTGCCAATTTTCAATTGCACATTTGAAAAACTGTTCTCATCAACCTATATATAAATGTATGTTGAAAAATATTACTGGGGTTCTCTCCTTTTTCATTTGAATGTGCCAAGCTTTGAGGAAAAGGCAACCCTTGAAGCAATTGTGACGGATCATATTACTCTTCCACCTGTGAGTCTAACAATTTATTCTATCTCCAATTAGCTTTTTACTTTCATTATCGTAGTTTTATTCCTTTTTTTTCTCCGTTAAAAAAATTATCCATTGTTGCCGGATGCAGTGGCTCACACCTGTAATCCCAGCACTTTGGGAGGCAAAGGTGGGAAGATCTGAGGTCAAGAGTTCGAGACCAGCCTGGCCAATATGGTGACACCCCTGTCTCTACTAAAAATACAAAAATTAGCGGGGCACAGTGGCACACGCCTGTAATTCCAGCTACTTGGGAGGCTGAGGCTGGAGAATTGCTTAAACCTGGGAGGCAGAGGTTGCAGTGAGCCAAGATCGTGCACTGCACTCCAGCCTGGGCAACAAGAGCAAAACTCTGTCTCAAAAAAAAGAAAAAAAAAATTTCTATTGTTTTATTCACCTCTAATGCACCCTTTTGATGAGAGAGGGATTCACACCCTATGGCTATGAGGATGGCCACACACACACTACATTAGACACTAGGAAGATGAGATCGATAGCAATTGTTAATCACATCCATTCACAGTCTTGGGGGAAGGACAGTGCATGCCATGAAGAACCACGTGGATATTGCATTTGGGAACAGTGGATAAGCAGAAGCTGTGGTGAAGTGACCCCTGAATCCCAGGGAAGGATGTGATTAGCTTGTATGAATAGCTCTGCAGCCTGGAAAGGAATTGAAACCTGCTCCTCAGGGATAAGCAAGCACTGTGCTGGTCCCATGGTAAGGAAGGTTGTTTGACCAGAGACGTTATCCATGGGAGCAATGTGAGGAGGAAAACTTGTTGTTAGGCCATTTGAAGCTTTTCTGGTTTCACTAGATGTTAAGGCAGCACATAATATAGAATATTAAATTAGGCTTTATACCTCAGGGATCTTCATTTATGTTGGCATATATTTAATGAGTACTTAGTTTATCTAAGACAACAGACTATACCAATCTGTAATGTCTACAGGCTTGGGCTATTTGTTACTTGGTTTTAAAGAGTATTTGTTTTCAGGTGAGTGAAAGCAATAGGTAAAGTATTGTTTCCAGTATCTTGTAGATGAGGACACTGAATTTAGAGAAATCATGTTTGTTTAAGATCCCAGAGCTAACCTGTACTTGGGTTTGAAATTAGGTCTCTGTTTATGAGATTACTATACTCCTTTTCTGATATGTTTTGCATGTATGTTTATTTTTATTTTTATTTTTTTATTATTATTATACTTTAAGTTCTAGGGTACATGTGCATAACGTGCAGGTTTGTTACATATGTATACTTGTGCCATGTTGGTGTGCTGCACCCATCAACTCGTCAGCACCCATCAACTCGTCATTTACATCAGGTATAACTCCCAATGCAATCCTTCCCCCCTCCCCCCTCCCCATGGTAGGCCCCGGTGTGTGATGTTCCCCTTCCCGAGTCCAAGTGATCTCATTGTTCAGTTCCCACCTATGAATGAGAACATGCGGTGTTTGGTTTTCTGTTCTTGTGATAGTTTGCTAAGAATGATGGTTTCCAGCTGCATCCATGTCCCTACAAAGGACACAAACTCATCCTTTTTTATGTATGTTTTGTAATAATATTTTGAGTTGTTCTTTACAAAACCTTTCATAAAGACAGCAGGATAATTATTTGAGAAAGAACAACTATTGCCGTATGTTGTTTAGTAAGTATTCACCAAATTAATGACTGAATACCTTTATGAAATGTTTCCATCCTAACTCTGGATTACATATTAATAGGATTTTACAATATTTTACATTATGAAATAACTGCATAACAAATGTGCTTTAAGTACATTTGTGGTGGTCAGTGGGCTTAATAAGATGGTTAAACCCTGGGCTAAGTACATTCTCATGCAATCACCCAAACACGGAGAAGGAAAGACCAAGCTTTCTTTAAGGGAATGCTGCTTAGAGTGTCTTTTCTAAACCACGTGTAAGTCCTTTGTTAAACTAAACAGTTGATCTAGAATGGACGGGAAGGATGCAGTCTCAGATTCGAACATGCCATCATATATTCAAAACATTTGTAGGCCAGTCCAGGCATTCTGACAGAAGCAGAACCGAGACGGACAATAAACAAATATATGTTGTTTCATTTTTTCATTTAAATGGCTAGGTGGCTTTAGGCCAAAGATCTAGAACAACATACAGACATAATTCTGGCTGCCTGTGCTCAGATGTCTACCTGATCCTTGAATGCATGAGTAAAATAGTTCTTCCAGCCTTGTAGCTGAAAGTACCAATGTGCCTTGGGCAGTAATTCAACTTAAAGATAAAGATGAGCCAACATATCCCTTATAAAACATAAGACTCAGGATTATCTGCAAGTTTCATGGTCTCTATCATCTCTTGAGAAATTCCAGAGTTTAAATAGCTCAGCAAATGATGACCCTTTGAATTCTACAATTAAAAGATGGTTTGCTTTGTCCCTCAGACACACTACATTGGAAATGCATTGAGAATGTGAATTTTGGGGTTTACCTGACACTGGCATACATGATTGTCTCTAGGGGAAATGGTTCTCTTCTCTTATTTACTTTGTGTGTGTTTCTGTTTATTTTCCTTATGAGGTAATAGAAGTTTCTGAATTTGCTGCTATTTCTCCCTAAGTAGCAGATTTTTGTTGTTGTTGTTTGGTTGGTTGGTTTTATTTTGGTTTTGGCTTCTTGTGCCAAAATCAAATGGAGAAGACAGTGGAAAGCTTTTCCAAAACTGCTAACAGGAGACAGTAAATGGAAAATATTCTAAGCAGATTTATTATTTTTATGCTGGCTTGTGGAGTTTCATCTCCTTTTGAATGTGATGAGAACACTTCCCCAAACAAGTTTCCAGTTTTAAATGTGACTAGGAATACAGGAATTGACATATGCATTTTATCTTGAGAATTTTATTAAGTCCCAAAAGAAAAACAGAAGCCCAAAAAAATATATTGTTATAATTCAGATAAATAACCGAGTCCAGTTTCCTTTAGGATTGTTAACCACTTTGTTAAAAAATAACTTTTGGAAGTTATCTGTCACTCTGTATATGTTATTTTAATGAAACTTGGATGAATATTAATAACATATATTCAAATATTTCCTAATCTATAAGGAACCCATATGGGTTTTAAAATTAATACAACTTCCAACTTTTTGTTTGAAGGCGTGTACTTACTATATAAATTCAGTCAAAATCTTGAAGCCTGGATTAGTTTGGCTACTTACCTGTAGTTTTATTAACTATATTTTCTACATTCTAGAGATGATGAAGACTTTATTTTTGTTGTTTAAATATAAATTAATGACTAACTTGAATTCAGTTATATTGATAATCACAGAAGTTAGTATGCTTGTTTGGTGTAGAGGGGTGTGTGTGTATGTGTGTGTGTATGTGCTTATGTGTTTTCAGAAGTAGTATTGGAAGGAAAATTCTCAGCACCTATACTGGCATTCAATGTTACTATAATCTTTATATTTTCTCATCTTACTTTTCACACACCACACATGTGCACACACACATGCACACACATACAGATTCCACCTACACATCCCTGTGAGTACACATCTCTATTAATACTTTTCTTAGTTAATGGAGAAACATTTTTTTTCCAGAGATAATTGAGATTAATTAGTAGTGTTAGGTGATCAAAGAGACACCCAAGTTGGGTCGCAATTCTTTTTGTTTAATTTGTATTTTTAAATTTTAAATTGATAAAGTATAGCCATATATATTTAGGAGACACAAACTGATATTATGATGTATGAATATAATATGAAATAATTGAATAAAGCTAATTAATATATCAATCACCTCAAATACGTTTCTGTTTTAGATGAGAACATTTGAACTTTACTCTTGGTGACTTTGAAATGTACTTTCAAAAGTGCTTTTTGAACTGTATTTTGAATGACTGAATTTCATTTGAGGTTGGTCATCACTTGCAACTTTACCCTTGGGAAGTAAGATTTTTTTCTTAATTTTTAATTGTAAAATAAATTTCTTTTGTGATAGGTCTCTTTTTTTCTTCTGGGAACTTGATATTCTTCCTTTCACAGACAATGGACACTTTAACTGCTCTTGTTTCCCACTATAATTTGTCTGCTAAGAAACTAAGAGAGCTGCTGCCCCAAATTATTGCCTGGATAGAATCGCATGGCCTACATACTAACTTTCAATATTTGGCCGATTTTTATTCTAGTCATATTTTCTATGTCCTGATCATTTTAATATACATAATTAACCTAAAATTTTGTTTTGGAATATTATAGTTATAATAAACAATTAACCTTATGTCTTCCGTTACTCTATCTTAAAAGATTTTGGATCTTAAGAGAAGAATATATGCTTAAAAGTACATCAACTGGAATGCTTCACTGATTTTCTTAATCATGTGGCTTAAGTCCAGATAGAATTGATAATTTGCTAGGGTCATTTCTTCTGTGAGAAATAGAAGAATCTTTTCATTTATCCTTCACTACGAAGAATTGTATAGTTTTCTTGGATATAGAGGCAGTGCATATACTTTACAAGCAAAAGAACAGTATATATTCTTTTATTAGTAATCTTGAAGAAATTTCTTCAGCCTTCATTAAAGCCGTGAGGAACACAATGTGTGCAACAAAGATGACATCTATCACTTATTGAATATTCGCTTTGCATCAGACACAATGCTAAATGCATTTTATCAATTGCCTTATTTAATCTCCACCATAAACTTGTTTATTGAGTATTCCTTTATTTTAAAAATGAGAAAACTGAAGACCCAGTGTTAAATATATATGCATGCTCATAAAGTTAATACATGATAGAGCTGAGATTTTTTATTTATTTTTTGAGACAGAGTCTCACTCTGTCACCCAGGCTGGAGTGCAGGGGTGCTATCTGGGCTCATGGCAACCTCCACTTCCTGGGTTCAAGTGATTCTCCTGCCTCAGCCTCCCGAGCAGCTGGGCCTACAGGTGCGTGGCACCACGCCCGGCTATTTTTTTTTTTTTTTTTTTTAGTAGAGACAAAGTTTCACCATGTAGCCAGGATGGTCTTGATCTCCTGACCTTGTGATCCACCCACCTCAGCCTCCCAAAGTGCTGGGATTACAGGTGTGAGCCACCGTGCTCAGCCAATATTTGAATCTCTATTTGTTACAAATAATTTATTCATGAGTGTTATTAAATTGCCAATTAAAAAAAGTTTTCATCAAGATGTAGGTTTATTTCTCTTTTATTGTAAGATCCTATTAATATGTAATCCAGAGTGAGGATGGAAACTGTACTTACAATGTCCGCAGACATCCAGGCTCCTTTAGTCCTTACCTTTCTATCATCTTAGGCGTAGTTCACACATCCTCATATTCAGGTGGCAGCACATTGTAGGGAGCTGGACAGGAAAAGAACGGCCTAAGAGGGAACAAAAGGTATAGAAGTCAGTCATACCTCTAGAAGTCAGTTAAGGAAAGTTCCAGGAAGCTGCCTAATGGCATTTATGCTTATCACTCAGTGGTTATAATTTGCCAGATGGCTACAGGACTGACCAAGCAGATTCTCACTGAGCAGACTTGCACCTCATGTAGCATCCTAAGAAACAGCCTTTGTCAAAGCAACATTCTCTAAGGTTGATACTCAGGTGGGATTTCTCACACTGGGCATCCGAATCTTCACTAGAGGAGGTGATATGATTTGCAATCATATTTTGAGTTGTTCTTTACAAAACCTTTTATAAAGACAGCAGAAGAATTATTTGAGAAAGAATGACTATTGCCCTGTGGTGTTCAGTAAGTGTTCACCAAATTAATGGCTAAATACATTTATGAAATGATAACTGTGCATTTTTCTACAGTCAAATTAAACATACATATATAACAAACTAAAATCCTTGAACAGAAATATTCCGATGCAAGCTTCTAGTTTCTCCACACTAAGTAAACAGGGAAAGCCCTTTCAGACATGCATTCATGCATTCAACAATTTTTAAAGTACCTATTATGCACCTGTATTTTCTTAGAATTTGAGTATCAAAGAACAAGAAAGAATAAAACCAAGAAAGATAAAACAATTACTACTTTTGCATAACCTACATTCTATCAGAGAAAAAATGTATATACATATATATTATATATATACACATATATACTATATATATGACAAGCAAGAAGTAATTCAGAGTATGTTAGATAATTTTAAGTGCTATGCAGAAAATTAAAGCAGGAAGAGGGATAATGATAGCTAAGGGAATATTCTGGAGTGATTTCGCACAGAAGATTGATTTTCCGTCAAAGAAAACTAAGGAAGTCACAACACTTCCTATGAAAAAGTGTAAATGTTTACCTTGGATTTGGCAATTTGAACACAGCATGGCAGGAGGCGGGTAGTGTGGCAGGGAGAGATAAAGACTTCTTGTGTCACTAGTTCATGAGAAATTTCACATGAGCTTTTCGATTATAAATGCAGGTATAATGCCATTGTTTCCGAAGACTGTCCTGACTTCTTGTCTTCACTGATGTGAACAAGTACTTGATCTATGTTTGCAAGTCTGTTTCCACTAAGTGGAATTGGGAATACAGGGTCTTTGAAGTCCTGGAAGATATTGCTTCCTTGTTTTGCTACAGACTTTTGCCACAGAACATGGCCTCTCTTATTGCCCAAAGAAATCATAAAGAGTGATATGTTCAGAGAGAGTGGCCAACATTCATTGTTTGGGGGTTCATGATATTTACTTTTTATCTTGCATATACTTTGAGTTATGTGTCCAGATAAAGGGAACAGTTCATTTGAGTGCTATGCTTTCATGAAAAAGGTAGTGGTCTTTGTTAGAATGTAATGCACAGTTGTAGACAACAAAGGGCTAACTTTCTAATAACATTTTATAGTTTCTTCAGACTGCAATTTGTTCGTTCTTTTAAAAATGTAAGCATATACATTATATATGTGTATATACACATAAAGTATTTATATATACACACTACATATACACACATATATATATACACACACGCACACATATATATGTGTGTGCTCAGCCCTCTATATCCATGAGTTCTGAATACGTGGATTCAACAACTGTTGGTAAAACATATTTCAGAAAATTTCAAAAAGTCAAACTTGAATTTATGGTGCACTGAATACTACATTGAATACATGCAAAGGAAGTGATGCATAGGTATTGTATTACATATTATAAGTAATCTAGAGGTTATTTAAAATATACTGGAGGATGTGCACTTGCATACAAATACTATGCCACTTTATATAAGGGACTCTAGCTTTTGTATATTTTGGTATTTGCAGGGGGTCCTGGAAACAATCTTCCATGGACACAGAGAGATGACTCTGTGTGTGTGTGTGTGTGTACACGTGCATGCATGTGGGTGCGAGCGTGTGTGTATAATTTTTTTTAGAAATAATGGGCGATGGAGGATGGGGTACAGGAGCAGAAGATCATGGAGGTGACAACCCATTTCCTGCCCTAGCTCCCTCCCCTCCACCCCCGCCACAAGTGCTAATCTTAGGTGAAGCCATTTCAGAGAATAAGCTCTTCCTCGCCTCTTCACTTCTCACTGTCATCTTTCTCCCCTCCCTATATTTCTCAGGCTTGTGGAGCCCTAACAGTGCTTTTTGGCTCTTCAGGTTCAGTCAACAAACTGATAGGTTCATCATGAAAGCTCCTGTGACCTGGAAGCTGTGCCATGGACTCTCCTTTGCATAACCCTTTTAAATTATTGTACTTACTGCATGTTCCTATTGTGCAGAAACTACTACTGTTTCTATTTTGCAGAAAAAGGTGCAGAAAATGAACAGTTTAAGAAAGAAGACGCAAGTAACATCTGAACTTTATAGATACGCTTTATATATAAAGAAATGGAAATAAATTTATTTGTTAAAATCTCACAAATAATATTCCAGGTATTCTGAAGTTGTGCTTCATTTTCTTTTCTTATACTGTGTTGCTGAGTTAGAGACAACTGGACCATTCAGGCCATACTTATTTATAAATTCAGGTGACTGAAGATGGACCAAGTCTTGTATGCCATATGAAAAACACAGAACATTGTGGTTAAGAGCTTGTTTTTGAAGTCAGACAGGTGCATATTTGAATTTCAGCTCTGTCTATTACTGGTTTTTTTTTTTTTTTTGTCTTTCAGGGAATATCTTAACCTCTGTAGGCCTTATTTCCCTATGTGCTTAATCAGAAAACTTACTTCTCAGGGCTGTTTAAAAAATGTTAAGACTTGTGGCCATGAGACAATAACTTCATGTGCTTTATCTTAATAAATATTCTAACATGTGACATAAAGCTTATTGTCTTATTTTATAGGGGCTATGTTTGGTACTGGGAAGGGTATAGGTTTTGGAGTAAGTTAGAACTGCATTTAAGTTTTCTCTGCCAACTACTAGAAACCTTTGAAAATAGCAATGTATTAATAGAAGAGACACTCATAGAAGGAACATATTATAAAGGAGATTTTCAATTAAGTACTAATCTAGATTATGCAGAACTAGAATTGGAGGTTTGGAGGCCAGGGAGGGAGATAAAAAAATTAAAAATTATTAAAATTATAGGTAAAAAAGGAAAGTGATGGAAAAGCTGGTTATTTTAAAGATCCTATTTTATTCAGGTAGGGGAAAGCTGGGGTTTAATAGTCTATTTTCAGGCTGCTGATAAAGACATACCTGAAACTGGGCAATTTACAAAAGAAAGAGGTTTAATGGATTACAGTTCCATGTGGTTGGGGAGGCCTCACAATCATGGTGGAAGGCAAGGAGGAGGTCACGTCTTGCATGGATGGAAGCAGGCAAAGAGAGAGCTTGTGCAGGGAAACTCACATTTTTTTACACCATCAGGTCTCATGAGACTTATTCACTTTCATGAGAACAGAATGGGAAAGGCTTGCCCCCATGATTCATTTACATCCTACTGGGTCCTTCCCACAACAAATGGGAATTCAAGGTGAGATTTGGGTGGGGACACAGCCAAACCATATCAAGGGGGTAATAAGCCCATAATGGGATTGAAACAGTATATGTCAATGGGAAAATACTTGGGATAATTTATAAAACAGGTTACTTAAACTTTTAAGGAACATATTATGTGAATTTTATGCACACAGTTAATCAGAATTGAAAATGTAGGAAACATTTCCAATTTCGTTCTATGTCAAATACAACCTTGCTTACCACACCAGAAACAAAAAGGAAAGTTGCCAATTGATCTCATTGATGCATACAAATGCAATTTTTTAAAAAACAATCTTAAATCAGCCAGATACAGAAAAAGATAATACATGATAATTAAGTTGCCTCCTGAAAATGCAAGAGTAGTTTAATATTAGGGAAGCTATAAATCTAAGTTTATACTTGAGAAAATAAGAGTTGGAAAATGCCCCTTGAGCATTTCGATAGATGCATCAAAATTTGATAAAATTTGATTCCCACTCATAACTAAAAATATTCACAAACCAGTCACAAGAGTGAATTTAATTGATTTATTAGAGAATATGCATAAAAACAATAACCCTATAGGAGTTCTCCTGCTGGCAATGACATAATGACTGGAATTAAACTAATCCTTCTACAAAGTATTTCTATAAAAGCTGGATTAAATAGGTATCTTGGAGAAATAAAGAACATGAAAGTAAGCATGTAAATGCCTCTAAATTACAACTGAGTAAAACTCCAATTAAAATAATTTAAATATAAAAATACATGCCAGCAATAGTACGCCGTGAAAGAAAGTGGTACATAAAGTTAAAATTTTGTGAGGTTGTAAATAAAGTTAAATTTTTTTGTGTGTGAAATGGCAAAAATCCAAATTTAAGGCAAATATTAATACATTAATGACATATGTTGTAATTTCATAAAAACTCACTAAGTAAATACAGATATATCTTCAGAGATGGGTGGGTTGGTTCTTTATGCTCATTCTTCTTTCTTATTCTGATTTAACCATAAACAAACTGATCAAATTGGGCACTTTTTCTCCCATCTTAGCTGTGTTACATGCCTCAAGTCTTTGACACTTCCCCATAGCAAGGAAAATAAAGAAATGTAAGAAGCAAACTGTCTAGGGTCAGAATGGCCCACTGCTTTGAGAGCAGCTTCGACTTGAAAGCACCTATCTTGCACACACTGTAAGTGTGGTCTCTGAGCATGCCTATTCTGCATGAAGGAACTTAATTTGAAACAATTCTTTTGTCCAACTGAGCTTACTGTTTCTCAATCCTATCTGTTCCTTTGAAATGAAGAATTGGTTAGCACCATCTGTTGTGCTCATCTCTGCTTATGCATCAGTCTAATGTCTCTCCCTTCACCCCGGTCTCACCCAAAACATCAAGAGTGGCAACTTATCTTCTGATCATTACCCATTTGTACCTCTAGTCTTATCTTCTCACAGAGGCCCTATCATATGACATCAAAATTGTGGAGGGGTGTGGTGTGTAGACAAGCAAGTTTATGTCTACACAACTCAGACTTTTCTGTATGCAGATGCATTCACCTTTTCCATATTTTCTTCTAAGAGAAGCTCTTATTCTAGCCAGATGCAAAATCTTGACATCACCTTGTAACTGAGCCGCTTGACTTCAAAACGTGTTTAATTTTTCCCCCTTTCTCTTTTCTCCCTAGTCTCAAGACATAACCGTGAAGCAAACTGCAGAAGATTTTTCCCTTAACTTTGAAGTACACTTCATATCCCCCGCTTTCTCACCATATTCTCCCTTCACATTTATCTATCTGCGTGATACTACCTAATTATGTGCTTACTTAGAAGTTCCAGGGGTTAATTGTGAGACAGAGAGACCAAGCCTGAATTTTACAGACCCAGCTGTAAAATTCCAGCGTTTACCTCAAGACAACTAGTCAACAACCTGGCCATTGTTGACATGATGCCAGCCTGAACTCCAGGTGGACTGAGACACAAGATAGTCACTGAAACAAGACATGCAGACCTCAGAATCAGCACAACTTGATATGCCTCCTATGTCAAGTTCTCCTTTTTCAAACAACTCCTGCATGCCTTCCATATCAATTCCCCCCTTTTCAAGCCTGAGCCTTTTCTCCAGAAATTGAAAGTGGCCACTTTGGATGGGAATCTGGTCACTTCCCTATTACTAGTTTTGGTTAATACATTTTTTTCCACCATACCTCAATGTTGTCACTGGGCTCTGTAAGTGGCGATCAGACAGAACTGCATTTTGTTACAACCTGTGATTTAGCCTTCTTCATGATGTAGTTTGTGTCTATCTCCACATCATACTGCAGATTTTTCTCCTGTGTCTTCCTCTAAATTCTACTGCCAGCACATCCATCTCAAAGTGGGATTGCATATCCAGCTTCTGTAAATGCTGCTCTGATAACAGTACTTCTCATCTCAAACTGCTGCAGTATCTCTCAGTTCTTCATTACTCAATGTCCCTGCCTTACTTGCAACGTCTTCTTTAAGCTGTTTCTGCTTATATAGCATTAATTTTCATGAGTTCTCAGGATATTTCTTTTGCTTCTGCCGAGTCAGATTTACATTTGTTATCTTTCGTATACTATTTCATGCTGTTCCACAAACTCATACTACCTTTTTATTTATTTTATTTTTTGTTACACTTAAATGCTCTATTCTCTGCTTCCTACGTTTGCATAAACTATCAAATCTCAATGCGATACTCATTCTTCCATGGATGATTGATAGTCTCCTTTTCCTCAAAGTTTATTCATTTCTATCCCCTCTGAACCAGCACCTACTGTTGGTTAAAAAAAATAGCATTTAAACACCTGCAATACTATGTATTTGTTTACCCAATGGATGAATAACATAAAAATGCATTATTGATTCTGGTTTCATGTGTGCTAATCTTGTTACTCCTTGTACACTCTAAGCTTGCTAAATGCTTTCTTTTTAACTGGATAGATAGAGATGGGAGAAAGAGAGATGGAGTGGAAGAGCGAGAGGGAAGAACATTGATTTATACTTAAAAAAATCCCAGATTGTATCTAAAACAGTACTGATTACAAATTCTAGCTGAATGCTTTTGTTGATGGATATTTATAGTGCATGCACTTTTTTATCAGAGTATCTGATGTATGTAAATACATCTATATTTTTAATCACAAAAGAATTTGATATTTTAAAACATATTCTTTCTGATTACTGTTCATATTTGAGGATACTGACTGGGAGATGACAGAAAAGACCTTCTGTCCCTTCAGTTCAAAATCTTGATCCAAATGATGGTTATATGATTGAATATATATGGAAAAATTATACTAACTTAATTTTTACATGCTTTAAAGTATGATAGATACCTCAATAATACGTTTAAAAGGTATTTAAACCAAATACGAGTGAGTCACTTTAATACTACCCAAAGGAAACTAATGCAATATTGAAGAAAGATTGTCACTTTCAATGTTGAAGTTAAAATCGCCATTTCTATGGATTTTGAAGCACTCTATCTCTAAATGAAGATCTAAAATAAAAACCCAAAAGCCTAAATATAATTATATATGACAGCTTCTAGTAAGAAAATATTCAATAAAGTAATGGCATTATATATGGAATATAATTCTGGTAAAGAGCGCTGGGAAAGTAATGATTCTCTTACAATTTTACAGTGTGCTAATGTACGGGCAGCACTGATATTTCTAACATGTTGACTACAACCACTCCATGAGCTACCAGGACAGACAGCTTATCTTTATTTCAGAAAAAAAAAATGGTGAAATGTCTCAAAAAAAAAAAAAAAATGGTGAAATTTAAAGAGGATACATCATTAGCACAAAGCCCTGTGATGCTTGTTAATGGTTAATTTAGAGAGCAAATTTATGTAAGCTCACATCTCTTCCGATTATCTCTATGTTAAACCATACACATAACTTGAGACCATTTACAAACGTGTTTAAATTTATGCAAACTCATGAGGGAGTGGGACTAAAATCTAAGCAGAATGATATTTAATTTAAATTGCTTTGTTCTCTGTCTCCCATTTCCCTGACCCTGTTTCACGTGGCCCCAGTGCTACCTAGAGTTGTGTTCTAGCAGTTTTCCCTGGGTGACCATAATTTCACCAAAACATCTCTGATTGCTCACCTTTCTGGCTCTCCAAGTACCTATCATAATACGACTATTGCATTTCTGTTGAAATTCATGCTTGCTTAACCATTTTGATAAGAAACTTATTATGAAACAATGAAAGTTAGTAATAGCATATTGGGCTATGTTCTCCACTAAAGTATCTGGCTCTTCTGGATTAAAATACCATGTTGAGGTTTCTAAGAGTCAGAATGTAAGAGATCTCCATCTATAGAATATGCATGATTTCTAGTTTCTTTCCTGAGCCCCAGACTTCTTTGCTGCATTGAATTCAGAGCTGAAGAACTAATCCAGAGAAATTCTGCAGTTATTTGGGATCCACTCTCATCCCTTTAACACTCCAGAATCAAACATAAACCCTCAAGTAAGTAGCTTTTAAATACGATGAGATAAAGACAGGAGAGGAGGGGAGAGAAAGACGAGCAGAAACACACACCTTTGCATTCAAAAGGTAGCAATACCACACATCATGTAGCTTCTGGAAAACTCCCTTGTACTCTTGTGAAATAATAAGACTGGCAATAGTGTCTTCATATTATTATTAAATTATTTTTTACTTTTTGGACCCTTGAAAGGGGCCACACCTTAAGAATCCTGTATCCGCCGGGCGCGGTGGCTCAAGCCTGTAATCCCAGCACTTTGGGAGGCCGAGACGGGTGGATCACGAGGTCAGGAGATCGAGACCATCCTGGCTAACATGGTGAAACCCCGTCTCTACTAAAAAATACAAAAAAAAAACTAGCCGGGCGTGGTGGCGGGTGCCTGTAGTCCCAGCTACTCGGGAGGCTGAGGCAGGAGAATGGCGTGAACCCGGGAGGCGGAGCTTGCAGTGAGCTGAGATCCGGCCATTGCACTCCAGCCTGGGTGGCAGAGCGAGACTCCGTCTCAAAAAAAAAAAAAAAAAAAAAAAAAAAAAGAAAAAGAATCCTGTATCCATGATATTCCTCTGCAACTTAAGGAGGTTGCAGTAAGAGGCATCTTACGTGCAACAAATACCTCTCAGTAATATACTGTAATTATATGTTTATATGGCTTTAAGAGCTGTAATTTGAAAAATGACAACTGCACACATAGGACTTGCGTGGATATTTGTGTTCCATGGTACACAAGGATAAGGAGGGGTCATTATCTAGCACCACCTCTCCCAAAGCCTGACAGTAGCCTTCCTCCACAAACAGTCAAGTCTTCCAGAGTATAAAAATAAAATATTTCTTTAAATATAACATCTAAAAACCATATATTATTTTTATTTTGTATATACGTATATATACACACATATATTTCTATATATGTATAGTATAACAAGTAATATACATATACACACATGGTTACACACACACACACACATATCTCAGTAGAATGTGGTGGAAAGTGAAGATTCCATGGTAGGTGTGATTCAGGAAATAAGGAATTTTTTGTGAGATAGATTACACACTAATTTATACTTAATTTTATAGCATCAATTAATATTCTAATATCTTTTCACACACCTTTAATTTCAGAATGGAAGCACCTTCAGACACACACAAATGTCCATGAGAAAGAAGAGCCAAAGAGTGCTCCAAAAAAAAATCGCTCAGACCCTCCTGACTGATAACATAATTCCAAAGTCTGGACCTACTTTTTGCATAATACTATAGAGTTGCCAAAATCTTTTTCTTTTTCCTGCTTAAACACCTTCACTGTTATTTCAGACTGTGATCTGTGAATGCCAAGTGTTTGCATTCCTCAGTGTGCACCAACACGAGTCTGTTCTTACGGATGTTTTACCCAGCAGGGGCTATTATAGCCCTCATCTCCAGATGGCAGACCAAATCAACAGAGCATATGGCATTTGGGAAAATAAAAGTGAACCGTTCTTTATTCTTTCTCTGTAACAAGCTTATTTCTGTCTCCTCTGGATTTTTACTTTGAGGTGAATCTTTCAGAAACTGAAAATTGGTTACTAATGAATGAGTTCATGTACTCAAAAATGTACAGAATAATTTGGATTAAAAAGGCATTCTGGGTCAAAATAAATCAATGGCATTTTTAGAAAAATAACTGTGCTGCTATTTTACCTGGGTAGCCTCAGTGGGTTAATATGTAAGACATTGAATGTATTTACACCAAAACAACAGAAAAGAAGAGTACAGGAAAATGTACAGGAAAATGAGCCTAGCCAAGGCAATAGCATTTTATATATAGCATCAATATATTGATTCTTTTATCATCAGTCAAACCAAGACGGACAACTTGAATTTTTAATCTGTTAACTGCTAGGTAATCTCATACTTGAACTCCATTTTGCATAGGGAATAAACTACAAAATCTAATTGCTTGAGCAAGAAACATGTTACTTACTTCAAATCATGGACAAAAGTGCTCATGTTTTTGAATAAAGAAAAAAGTTTACTCCTGACCAGCCTCAGAATGTTATTTTTAGCTTTCTGCAGTTCATGCTGCTACTACAAGAGTATCTTATTTATTCCACTTTCAAACATAGTTACAAAATTATACTTAGTTCATTCGTTTGGTGCACGAAAATGAAGAGCAACTAATAGGCATAATTTCTATACAGGCAATTTAGCTTTGCTCATTACATTTTGTAGGGCTTTTATAACAAAGTACTATGAACTAGGTAGTTTGAAATGATAGGAATTCATTATAAGGTCACATTTACAGGTTCCGGTAGACATGAATTTTGTAGAAACACTATTAAATCCAGCACACTAATTTACATGACCATACATCAGATTAACTGCTTTGATAGGACAGTCATAAACAAAACAGCTAGTGTAATTAATATTAATAAAGTTTTACATACAACCGCCTCTAGATCTGAAATATAAAATACATGAGAACATCTTCAGAAAGTAACAAAACAATGTTTTAGCCCCCAATTTAATTAGACTTGTATATCAAATAACTATAGCTTTGATTTTAGAGAATGTCAGTGTATCATATATTCACTTGCTTTTGTCATTTAGTATTATTAACATCAAAATGACCCATGGCCGCTGGGCACGGTGGCTCATGCCTGTAATCTCAGCACTTTGGGAGGCCAAGACGGGCGGATCACCTGAGGTCAGGAGTTCAAGACAAAGCCTGGCCAACATGGTGAAACCCCGTCTCTACTAAAAATACAAAAATCAGTCAGGCATGGTGGTGGGTTCCTGTAATCCCAGCTATTCAGAAGGCTGAGGCAGGAGAATAGATCGAACCTGGGAGGCATAGGTTGCAGTGAGCCAAGATAGTGCCACTGGCTCCACCCTGGGCGACAGAGTGAGACTGTGTCTCAAAACAAACAAACAAAAAACATGACTTTAAAACAAACCCCAATTCTTGGTCAATTGTCTTACTTTTCTTTTTAGCTGAGAACAAACAAGATGTTTTGGTAACTGAGGACACATTGAAGGAGTTAGGAGGTAGTAAGTCATTTTTTTTCCAATAGATGTTTATTGAGTGCTTGCTACAGGCCAAGCTGTGGCTTAGATATTGAGGATTGGTAAGCAAACAAAACAGACAAGTTCTTTGTCTTCATTAAACTGACTTTCTAGTAAAGAAAAGTGTAGACTTCACTGCTAGAAATCAATTGACTGCTGATATTGACCTATCAGAGGTCAACAACATAGAACAGGCTGGCAAAAGGTGCAAATAATGAAATGACTCTTATTTTGAAGTTTGCTTAGGAACAAAGATTGTTATTCTGATGCTGTTTACATCATACCACTCAGTTAAACAGTCCTGTTGCCTCTGTTGAATGTTTAAGAAGTCTTCCTTCCTCTCAATTCACCATCTTTTCATCATTGTCAACCTCTCTCATAACTACCATAACTAATCCTCCACTGATTCTCATTAATTTTATCTCCTAAGAAAGACTTCTTAATTATCCCTGGTTTAACCACTTCTATGTCTTGACTACTTCTTCTCTATATTCCAGTGCCACTATTCTGAAATCTGGCTGTGTTAATATAATAGCTTTGACAATTCTATACTTCTATCCATTTGCCTTCCATATATTTTTGTCTTTACAATCTATCCAGAATAAATTTTTCATAAATGAAACTCCAGTCAGGTCCTTCTCATATTTAAAATACTTAATGATTTACTATCATACTAGGATAGAAGAAAAATAATCTTAACCACCCTATACATTCTTATGTGAATTGTTACCAACTTACTTCTCATTTTTGCCTATGCCTCTCTAGTCTACCATGCTTCAGCTCTACTAGCCTTCAATCAGTTTCATAGTACTCTATCTGTCACTTATGCCACAGGGCTGTTGGTCATATTCTCGCTGCCTAGATTATACATCCTTCTCCTCTTTGTCTAACTTATTATCGTCCTTATAAGTCTCAGATAGAGTTTTATTTTCTCAGAGAACACTTTTGACTCTTCTGACAATGATGCCTCTGTTAAAAATTGTATTTAATTAGTAATCAAATGTTTATTCACATTATTTAAATAATGTTGTTTTCTCTAGCAAGATTATGACCTCCTTGAGAAAAAGGAAAAAGCCAGATTTCAGTCATGACTGTGCTTGGCACAAAGCCAATTGTCCATTTTTGCTTTGGTTATCTGTGCTTGTGGAGTGTTACTCAAGAAATCTTTGCCCAGTCCAATGTCCTGGAGAGTTTCCCCAATTTTTTTTTGTAGTTTCATAGTTTGAAATCTTAGATTTAAGTCTAAATTTTTGTATATGATGAAAGGTAAGGGTTTAGTGTCATTCTTTTCCATATGGATATCCAGTTTTACCAGCAACATTTATTGAAGAGACAGTCCTTTCCCCAATGTATGTTCTTGGCACTTTTGTCAAAAATGAGTTCACTGCAGATGTGTGGATTTATTTCTGGGTTCTGTATTCTGTTCCATTGATCTATGTTTCTGTTTTTATGCCAGTACCATAATGTTTTGATTACTATAGCTCTGTAGTATAATTTGAAGTCACATAATGTGATTCCTTCAGTATTGTTCTTTTTGCTCAGGATAGCTTTGGCTATTCTGAGTCTTTTGTGGTTCCATATACAATTTAAGATTACTTTTTCTGTTTTTGTAGAAAATGTCATTGGTATTTTGATAGGGATTGCATTGAATATGTAGATTGCTTTGGATAGTATGGACATTTTAACAATATTGGTTCATCCAATCCATGAACATGGAATAGCTCTCCAATTTTTTGTGTCATCTTCAATTTTTTTCGTCATCTTCAATTTTTTTCACCAATGTTTTATAGTTTTCATTGTACAGATCTTTCACTTCTTTGGTTAAGTTAATTTCTAGGTGTTTAATTTTTTTATCCCTATTTTAAATGGAATTCTTTCTTGATTTTTCAGTTTGTTTGCTGTTGGCATATAGAAATGCCACTGATTTTTATATGTTGATTTTGTATCCTGGTTTTGGATGCCCTTTATTTTTCTTAGCTGATTGCTCTAGCTAGTCCTGCAGTACTGTGTTGAATAACAGTGGTGAAAGTGAGCATCCTTGTCATGTTCCATATCTTACAGGGAAAGCTTTCCATTTTTCCCCATTTAGAATGATACTAGCTATGTGTCTGTCATATATGGCTTTTATTACTTTGAGATATGTTCCTTCTATACTCAGTTTTTCAGGGTTTTTATCATGAAAGTGTGTTGAATTTTATCAAATACCTTTTAAGCTCAATTGAAATGATAAATAGGGATTTGTACTTCCTTCCCTTGATATGATGTATCATATTGTTTGATTTGCATTTATAACCATTCCTTGGATGAACCCCACTAAGTCATCATGAATAATCATTTTAATGTGTTGTTGAATTCAATTTGCCTGTATTTTGTTGAGTATTTTTGCATCAATATTTATCAGAGATATTTGTGGGTGGTTTTCTTCTTTTGATGTGTCTGTGTCTGGTTTTGGTATCAGGGTAATACTGGCCTCATAGAATGAGTTTGAAAGTATTCCTTCCTTTATTTTAGAATAGTTTGCATAGGATTGACATTAGTTTTCTTTAATGAATTTGTTAGAATTCAACAGGAAAACCATTGGGTCCCAGGCTTATTGTTGTTGTTGGGAGATTTTGTATTAAAGCTTCGATCTTGTTACTTTTTGATCTGTTCAGGTTTTGGATTTCTTCATGGTTCTCTCTTGGTAAGTTGTATGTATCTAGGAATTTATTCATTTCTTCTAGATTTCCCAATTTATTGGCATATTGTTGCACATTGCAGCCAATAGTGATCCTTTCAATTTCTGTGGTATTTGTTGTAACATTCTCTTTTATATCTCTGATTTTATTTATTGAGATCTTATCTCTTTTTTCTTTAGTTAATCTGATTAAGAGTTTGTCAATTTTGTTTAACTTTTCAACAAACCAACTTTTTGTCTCCATCTTTTGTATTGTTCTCTTCATTTCAATTTCAATTATTTCTTCTCTGATATTTATTATTTATTTTCTTATACTATTTTCATTTTTGGTTTGCTCTTGCTTTTCTATTTTTAAGATGCATTATTAGGTTCTTTATGAGAAGTTTTTCTTATTTTTTGATGTTGGCGCTTATAGCTATAAATTTCCCTCCAAGTAAATTTTTGCTGTTTTTGCTGTAACCCACAGGTTTTGGTATATCTCGTTTCCATTATCATTTGTTTCAATAAATTTTTTAATTTTCTTATTTATTATTTTTATTTTTTAAATCTCATACCATCCTGCTCTGTGCTGTCCTGGATGTTAATTTTATCCCTTTGTTCAGCATATCCCTGCTGTATATGCTACCCACCTGCTAGTCACTTAGTAGCCATCTCAGTTATCAAAACAACTGCCACAGTATTACAGTGCTTGTGTTCAAGTAACTTTTGTTTTACTTAATAATCACCCCAGACTGGGCACAGTGGCTTATGCCTGTAATCCCAACACTTCAGGTGGATCACCTGAGGTCAGGAGTTCGAGAACTGCCTGACCAATGTGGTAAAACCCCATCTCCACTAAAAATACCAAACTGGTAGGATGCGGCAAGTCACACCTGTAATCCCAGCACTTTGGGAGGCCGAGGCAGGCAGATCATGAGGTCAGGAGTTCGAGACCAGCCTGGTCAACCTGATAAAACCCCGTCTCTACTAAAAATACAAAAATTAGCCGGGCATGGTAGCGAGTGCTTGTAATCCCAGTTTAATCGGGAGGTTGAGTCAGGAGAATCATTTGAATCCCAGAGGCAGAGGTTGCAGTGAGCCAAGATCATGCCCTGCACTCCAGCCTGGGCAACAGAGCGAGACTCCATCTTGCAAAATAAATAAATAAATAAATAAAATAAAATAAAAAAGCTGTGTGTGGTGGTGCATGCCTGTAACCCCAGCTACTAGGGAGGCAGAGACAGGAGAATTGCCTGAACCCAGGAAGCAGAGGTTGCAGTGAGATAAGATTTCACCGTTGCACTCCAGCCTGTACAGCAAGAGCAAAACTCTATCTCAAAAAAAAAAAAAAAAAAAAAAAAAAAGAAAGAAAATCACCCCAAAATACAAGAGTAGTGATCCTGGAAATTCTGATATGCCACAAAGAAGCCTCTGCTTTTTCCAACCCTTCCTTCCATACTACTTATTTTCTGACTTCCAAGCTTTGTACTCTGATGCAATTCTCCTAGTAATCAGCAGTGAGGAGATCTAATCCTGGGCACTCCAGAGCATTGTCATCATATATGGTTTGGTACCATCTGCAGTTTCAGGCATCCACTGGGAGTCTTGAAACATATCCCCCATAAATAAGGTTGAGAGGAGGGTACCGTGTTAAAGTCCAACATATGAATTTTGGAGGGATACCTACATTCAAACCATAACAGGAACAGTTGTCACCTTTTTTTTTTTCATTGTCATATATTATTTTCATTGTCTTTTTTAAATTATAATTTAAATTCTAGGGTACATGTACACAATGTGCAGGTTTGTTACATATGTATACATGTGCCATGTTGGTGTGCCGCATCCATTAACTCATCATTTACATTAGGTATATCTCCTAATGCTATCCCTCCTGCCTTCCCCCACCACACAACAGGCCCTGGTGTGTGATATTCGCCTTCCTGTGTCCAAGTGTTTTCACTGTTCAATTCCCACCAATGAGTGAAAACATGCGGTGTTTGGTTTTCTGTCCTTGAGATAGCTTGCTCAGAATGATGGTTTCCAGCTTCATCCATGTCCCTAAAAAAGACTAAACTCATCCTTTTTTATGGCTGCATAGCATTCCATGGTGTATATGTGCCACATTTTCTTTATCCAATCTATCATTGATGGACATTTGGGTTGGTTCCAAGTCTTTGCTATTGTGAAGAGTGCCGCAGTAAACATACGTGTGCATATGTCTTTATAGAAGCATGATTTATAATCCTTTGAGTATGAACCCAGTAATAAGATGGCCGAGTCAAATGGTATTTCTAGTTCTGGATCCTTGAGGAATCGCCACACTGTCTTCCACAATGGTTGAACTAGTTTATAGTCCCACCAGCAGTGTAAAAATGTTCCTGTTTCTCCACATTCCCTCCAGCACCTGTTGTTTCCTGACTTTTTAATGATTTCCATTATAACTACTGTGAGATGGTATCTCATTGTGCTTTTGATTTGCATTTCTCTGATGGCCAGTGATGATGAATATTTTTTCATGTGTCTGTTGGCTGCATAAATATCTTCTTTTGAAAAGTGTCTGTTCATATCCTTTACCCACTTTTTGATGGGGTCGTTTGATTTTTTCTTATAAATTTGTTTGAGTTCTTTGTAGATTCTGGATATTAGCCCTTTGTCAGATGGGTAGATTGCAAAAATTTTCTCCCATGCTGTTGGTTGTCTGTTCACTTTGATGGTAGTTTCTTTTGCTGTAGAGAAGCTCTTTAGTTTAACTAGATCCCATTTGTCAATTTTGGCTTTTTTTTCCCCATTGCTTTTGGTGTTTTACACATGAAGTCCTTGCCCATGCCTATGTCCTAAATGGTATTGCCTAGGATTTTTTTCTAGGGTTTTTTTGGTTTTAGGTCAAACATTTAAGTCTCTAATCCATCTTGAATTAATTTTTGTATAAGGTGTAAGGAAGCGATCCAATTTCAGCTTTCTACTTATGGCTAGTCAGTTTTCACAGCACCATTTATTAAATAGGGAATCCTTTCCCCATTTCTTGTTTTTCTCAGGTTTGTCAAAGATCAGATGGTTGTAGATGTGTGGTATTATTTTGGGGGCTCGGTTTTGGTACCAGTGCCATGCTGTTTTGGTTACTGTAGCCTTGTAGTATAGTTTGAGGTCAGGTAGCATGATGCCTCCAGCTTTGTTCTTTTGACTTAGGATTTTCTTGGCAATGCGGGCTCTTTTTTGGTTCCATATGAACTTTAAAGTAGTTTTTTCCAAGTCTGTGAAGAAAGTCATTGGTACCTTGATGGGGATGGCATTGAATCTATAAATTACCTAGGGCAGTATGGCCATTTTCATGATATTGATTATTCTTATCCATGAGCATGGAATGTTCTTCCATTTGTTTGTGTTCTTTTTTATCTCATTGAGCAGTGGTTTGTAGTTCTCCTTGAAGAGGTCCTTCATATCCCTTGTAAGTTGGATTCCTAGGTATTTTATTCTCTTTGAAGCAATTGTGAATGGGAGTTCACTCATGATTTGGCTCTCTGTTTGTCTGTTATTGGTGTATAGGAATGCTTGTGATTTTTGCACATTGATTTTGTATCCTGAGACTTTGCTGAAATTGCTAATCGGCTTAAGGAGATTTTGGGCTGAGACGATGGGGTTTTCTAAACATACAATAATGTCATCTGCAAACAAGGGCAATTTGACTTCGTCTTTTACTAATTGAATACCCTTTATTTATTTCTCCTGCCTGATTGCCCTGGCCAGAACTTCCAACACTATGTTGAATAGGAGTCGTGGGAGAGGGCATCCCTATCTTGTGCCAGTTTTCAAAGGGAATGCTTCCAGTTTTTGCCCATTCAGTATGATATTGGCTGTGGGTTTGTCATAAATAGCTCTTATTATTTTGAGATTCGTCCCATCAATACCTAATTTATTGAGAGTTTTTAGCATGAAGTGCTGTTGAATTTTGTCAAAGGTTTTTTCTGCATCTATTGAGATAATCATGTGGTTTTTGTCTTTGGTTCTGTTTATATGATAGATTACATTTATTGATTTGTGTGTGTTGAACCAGCCTTGCATCCCAGGGATGAAGCCCATTTGATCATGGTGGATAAGCTTTTTGATGTGCTGCTGGCTTCAGTTTGCCAGTATTTTTTTGAGGATTTTTGCATCAATGTTCATCAGGGATATTGGTCTAAAATTCTCTTTTTTTGTGTGTTTCTCTGCCAGGCTTTGGTATTAGTATGATGTTGGCCTCATAAAATGAGTTAGGGAGGATTCTCTCTTTTTCTATTGATTGGAATAGTTTCAAAAGGAATGGTACCAGCTCCCCTTTGTACCTCTGGTGGAATTCGGCCGTGAATCTGTCTGGTCCTGGACGTGTTTTGGTTGGTAGGCTATTAATTATTGCCTCAATTTCAGAGCCTATTATTGGTCTATTCAGGGATTCAATTTCTTCCTGGTTTAGTCTTGGGAGGGTGTGTATGTCCAGGAATTTATCCATTTCTTCTAGATTTTCTAGTTTATTTGCATAGAGGTGTTTATATTATTCTCTGATGGTAGTTTGTATTTCTGTGTGATCGGAGGTGATATCCCCTTTATCATTTTTATTGTGTCTATTTGATTCTTCTCTCTTTTCTTCTTTATTAGTCTTGCTAGTGGTCTATCAATTTTGTTGATCTCTTCAAAAAAAAAAAAGATTCTGGATTGACTGATTTTGTGAAGGGTTTTTTGTGTCTTTATCTCCTTCAGTTCTGCTCTGATCTTAATTATTTCTTGCCTTCTGCTAGCTTTTGAATGTGTTTGCTCTTGCTTCTCTAGTTCTTTTAATCGTGATGTTGGGGTGTCAATTTTAGATCTTTCCTGCTTTCTCTTGTGGGCATTTAGTGCTATAAACTTCCATCTACACACTGCTTTAAATGTGTCCCAGAGAGTCTGATACGTTGTGCCTTTGTTCTCATTAGTTTCAAAGAACATCTTTATTTCTGCCTTCATTTCATTATGTACCCAGTAGTCATTCAAGAGCAGGTTGTTCAGTTTCCATGTAGTTGAGCAGTTTTGAGTGAGTTTCTTAATCCTGAGTTCTAGTTTCATTGCACTGTGGTCTGAGAGACTGTTACAATTTCTGTTCTTTTACATTTGCTGAGGAGTGCTTTACTTCCAATTATGTGGTCAATTTTCGAATAAGTGTGATGTGGTTCTGAGAGGAACGTATATTCTGCTGATTTGGGTTAGAGAGTTCTGTAGATGTCTATTATGTCCGCTTGGTGCAGAGCTGAGTTCAATTCCTGGATATCCTTGTTAACCTGTGTCTCATTGATCTGTCTAATATTGACAGCGAGATGTTAAACTCTCCCTTTATTATTGTGTGGGAGTCTAAGTCTCTTTGTAGGTCTCTAAGGACTTCCTTTATGAATCTAGGTGCTCCTGTATTGGATGCATACATATTTAGGATAGTTAGCTCTTCTTGTTGAATTGATCCATTTACCATTATGTAATGGCCTTCTTTGTCTTTTCTGATCTTTGTTGGTTTAAAGTCTGTTTTATCAGAGACTAGGATTGCAATCCCTGCTTTTTTTTTTTTTTTTTTTTTTTTTCCATTTGCTTGGTAGATCTTCCTCCATCCCTTTATTTTGAGCCTATGTCTGTCTCTGCATGTGAGAAGGGTCTCCTGAATACAGCACACTGATGGGTCTTGAGTCTTTATCCAATTTACCAGTCTGTGTCTTTTAATTGGAACATTTAGCCCATTTACATTTAAGGTTCACATTGTTATGTGTGAATTTGACCCTGTCATTATGATGTTAACTGGTTATTTTGCTCATTAGTTGATGCACTTTCTTCCTAGCATCGATGGTCTTTACATTTTGGCATGTTTTTGCAGTGACTGGTACCAGTTGTTGCTTTCCACGTTTAGAGTTTCCTTCAGGAGTTCTTGTAAGGCAGGCCTGGTGGTGACAAAATCTCTCAGCATTTGCTTGTCTGAAAAGGATTTTATTTCTCCTTCACTTGTGAAACTTAGTTTGGCTGGATATGAAATTCTGGGTTGAAAATTCTTTTCTTTAAGAATGTTGAATATTGGCCCCCACTCTCTTCTGGCTTGGAGAGTTTCTGCCGAGAGATCTGCTGTTAGTCTGATGGGCTGCTTCCCTTTTTGGGTAACCCGACCTTTCCCTCTGGCTGCCCTTAAGATTTTTTCCTTCATTTCAACTTTGATGAATCTGACAATTATGTGTCTTGGAGTTGCTCTTCTCGAGGAGTATCTTTGTGGTGGTCTCTGTATTTCCTGAATTTGAATGTTGGTCTGCCTTGCTGTGTTGGGGGAGTTCTCCTGGATAATATACTGAAGAGTGTTTTCCAATTTGGTTCCATTCTCCCTGTCACTTTCAGGTACACCAATCAGATGTTGATTTGGTCTTTTCACATAGTTCCATATTTCTTGGTGACTTTGTTCATTTCTTTATACTCTTTTCTCTCTAAACTTCTAGCTTCATTTCATTCATTTGATCTTCAATCACTGATAACCTTTCTTCCACTTGATCAAATCGGCTACTGAAGCTTGTGCATGTGTCATGTAGTTCTTGTGCCATGGATTTCAGCTACATGCGGTCATTTAATGTCTTCTCTATGCTGTTTATTCTAGTTAGCCATTTTCTAATCTTTTTTCAAGGTTTTTAGCTTCTTTGCGATGGGTTCGAACATCCTCCTTTAGCTCAGAGAAGTTTGTTATTACTGAGTTTCTGAAGCCTACTTCTGTCAACTCATCAAAGTCATTTTCCATCCAGCTTTGTTCCATTGTTGGCGAGGAGCTGCATTACTTTGGAGGAGAAGAGGCGCTCTGATTTTTAGAAATTTCAGCTTTTCTGCTCTAGTTTCTCCCCATCTTTGTGGTTTTATCTACCTTTGGTCTTTCATCATGGTGACGTACAGATGGGGTTTTGGTGTGGATTTCCTTTCTATTTGTTAGTTTTCCTTCTAACAGTCAGGACCCTCAGCTGCAGGACTATTGGAGTTTGCTGGAGGCCCACTCCAGACCCTGTTTGCCTGGGTATCACCAGCGGAGGTTGCAGAACAGCACATATTGCAGAATGGCAAAGGTTGCTGTTTGGTCATTCCACTGGAAGCTTCGTCTCAGAGGGGCACCCGGCCATATGAGGTGTCAGTCAGCCCCTACTAAGTGGTGCCTCCCAGTTAGGCTCCTCGGGGGTCAGGGACCCACTTGAGGAGGTAGTCTGCACATTCTCAGATCTCAAACTCCATGCTGGGAGAACCACTACTCTCTTCAAAGCTGTCAGACAGGGACATTTAAGTCTGCAGAAGTTTCTGCTGCCTTTTGTTTGGCTATGCCCTGCCCCCAGAGGTGGAGTCCACAGAGGCAGGCAGGCCTCCTTGAGCTGTGGTGGGCTCCACCTAGTTCGAGCTTCCTGGTCAGTTGCTTTGTTTACCTACTCAAGCCTCAGCAATGGCAGGCGCCCCTCCCCCAGCCCCACTGCCGCCTTGCAGTTTGATCTCAGACTGCTCTGCTATCAGTGAGTGAGGCTCTGTGGGCGTGGGACCCTCCAAGCAAGGTGCGGGATATAATCTCCTGGTGTACCATTTGCTAAGATCATTGGAAAAGCGAGTATTAGAGTGGGAGTGACCTGATTTTTCAGGTGCTGTCTGTCGAGGCTTTCCTTAGCTAAGAAAGGGAATTCTCTGGCTCCTCGTGCTTCCTGGGTGAGGTGATGCCTTCCCCTGCTTCAGCTCACACTCCGTGGGCTGCATCCACTGTCCTGCACCCACTGTCTGACAAGCTCCAGTGAGATGAACCCGGTACCTCAGTTGGAAATGCAGAAATCATCCGTCTTCTGTATCACTCACACTGGGAGCTGTAGACTGGAGCTGTTCCTATTCGGCCATCTTGGAACCTCTTTAATTTTCTTCTTAATTTCTTCATTGACCCACTGGTCATTCAGGAGGATATTGTTTAATTTCCATGTGTCTGTATAGTTTCCCAAATTCCTCTTGTTATTGCTTTCTAGTTTTATTCCATTGTGATTGGAGAAGATGGTTGATATTATTACAATTTTTTTTGGATGTTTTAAGACTTGTTTTGTGACCTAACATATGGTCTATCATTGAGAACAATCCATGTGATCCATGAGCTGTTAGCCATGCTATTTGAGGTCAGGGAGGGGTGGTGCAAGCACCCCCTTAGATTTCTCAGCTGGTGTATCAGTAAGCCACATGCCCCCATAGTCCTCTGTCTCTGAGCCCAGGTCAGCACTAGGACATGCAGTCCTGACCTAGACTGCCTTTAAAGTTTATTTAAAGGTCCAGAGCACTTCAGCCCATCATGGTGAGGCATTCAGAATTCAAGTTCTGAATGCTGGGATGAGCGATTCCCCTTTGGCTAGGGGTAGTCTGAATGTTCCCTTTGTGGTTGGATGTCTGCTGAGTTCAGCCCAGTTTTACTTTCTGCTGGGACAGGGCAGGACTGAGTTCAATGGAGTCTCACAATTACTGTGCTCTTCCTCTCCCAGTTGCACAGATTTCTCTGTCATGCAGCTGCTATGAGGGGATAGAGGCATTGGCAATTTAAGACTGCCTTTCCTACCTTTTTCAGTGCCTCTTTCAGTGATATGAAGCTAAAACCAGTACTGTGAGTACCCACCTGATTTTTGGTTCTTATGAAAGTAGTTCTGGTTTTTTAAATGTGTAGATAGTTGTCAAATTTGCTGTTCCTGTGGTGGGGATAATCAGTTGCTCTGTTCCCCAGACAGCCTCTCATTTCTGATGCATGTAGATAACTGGATGCTATACTTTATATCAAATAATGCTATTTGCCAGACAAAATGACAATATTTTACACTTACATAACATCTTTCTTGTAACGAGCTCAATAATGATTCTGTGCTCTATTTCTTTCTTGTAATAATTTGGAAGTATTTACATTTAATGTATTTTCATTCAAACATCTTTCTACTGACGAGAAACTAGGTAGGATCAAAAATAAGATGGAAAGTTTGTTTTGCAATTAGAGTCACAGACAGGAAATAAGCTGAAAGAAATCGTTGAAGTTAATCAGCATACCTGTCGTGCTGTCTATGAAGGACAGGGCATAATAACAAATCAGTAAAACAGAAAAATATGAAAATGTTCCTCAGAGAAACAATATAAGTCATTTCATTAGTGTTATATAAAACCATAGAATAAAGTATTTTATATGAAATATCATAATGTTCAATTATCTGTTTGAACCATTTAACCATGTATTGTATTTTATATAAATCATTATTGAATTTCAATAATACAAATCTTCTTGCTATGTATGATAATACATGTTATTGCTTACATTTTAATATTGAAGTTTTCTAGGTACAGATTTATCAAGGAGATTCTACAAATAATGTTTTTACATAGCATATTGACACAATTTCAAATACTATTTCCATTTTTATTGGTAATTCTTTCTCCATTTTTTATTGCTTCAAGTAATGATTCAATTCTTGGAAGAAAGTACGCAGAAAAGTCGTTTTTATTTATGGCTGGTTATTTTCCCCCCAAAGAATATAATAAACAAGTATATTGGCCACTAGTTTTTTGACCTTATGTAAATCACTTAAATTTTATTTGCCCTGTTTTCTGCTTATAAAATGGCCACAATTATACTATTCTTGGCCTCCTCAGAGGAATACTGAATCAAGAAACACATAGTCAAGTTATTAACAGTAATATTAGTAAAATATTTTAATTATTTATGAATGATATTTAATAGACCTTGCTTTTTGTTGGATGAATGTGCTTGATGACATGTGAATTCCCAGGTTCTTATTATCACTGATAGTATATAAAATGTATAGGTGGTTTAGAAAAAAAGAATAAAAAGAGACAGTGCCAATATAGTTCAAAAGTGTGCCAAATTGTTGACTTTTGATTAATTAATTAAATTCTACTCATTGAAAATCTGTCAGGTCCAGCCACCTGCTATGCCTTAATCTTCAACAATTAGCCTGGCAGTTAAAAATAAAAAATGTGGATTAAAGGCACTACACACAAACTCAGTTAAAGATATAAGACAAACTACATTGAACATAAATAACATCTGTAATAGAACCATGAAATTGTAACAACTTCAAACCACGAAAAAATGTAGAGTGTGTGCTCAATAGAGTATAAATTGGTTTCAATTGAAGAAGGATGACAATTATAACTGATCAATATTTTCCTAGAAATCAAGTAGCAAACAGATGTCTCTTGAAAGGCTTTATCAATTATCTTTTGCTGTGATCAATAAAGTCTGAAGAGATCAATAAAGTCTTAACAGAAGTTAAGCAAAGGTAGGAAGCATCTCTACACTAATTTATTACACACGACCAAACAAAATAGGAAATTGGACCAAAGGGGGGCGGAGCAAGATGGCCAAATAGGAACAGCTCCAGTCTCCAACTCCCAGCGCAAGCGACACAGAACACCGGTGATTTCTGCATTTTCAACTGAGGTACTGGGTTCATCTCACTGGGGAGTGCCGGATGATCGGTGCTGGTCAGCTGCTGCAGCCCGACCAGCAAGAGCTGAAGCAGGGCGAGGCATTGCCTCTCCTGGGAAGCGCAAGGGGGAAGGGAATCCCTTTTCCTAGCCAGGGGAACTGAGACACACAACACCTGGAAAATCAGGTAACTCCCACCCCAATACTGCGCTTTAAGCAAACAGGCACACCAGGAGATCATATCCCAAACCTGGTCGGGAGGGTCCCACACCCACGGAGCCTCCCTCATTGCTAGCACAGCAGTCTGTGATCTACCGGCAAGGCAGCAGCCAGGCTGGGGGAGGGGCGCCCGCCATTGCTGAGGCTTAAGTAGGTAAACAAAGCTGCTGGGAAGCTCAAACTGGGTGGAGCTCACAGCAGCTCAAGGAAACCTGCCTGTCTCTGTAGACTCCACCTCTGGGGACAGGACACAGTAAACAATAACAAATGCAGCAGAAACCTCTGCAGACGCAAACGACTCTGTCTGACAGCTTTGAAGAGAGCAGTGGATCTCCCAACACGGAGGTTGAGATCTGAGAAGGGACAGACTCCCTGCTCAAGTGGGTCCCTGAACCCTGAGTAGCCTAACTGGGAGACATCCCCCACTAGGGGCAGTCTGACACCCCACACCTCACAGGGTGGAGTACACGCCTGAGAGGAAGCTTCCAAAGCAAGAATCAGACAGGTACACTCGCTGTTCAGAAATATTCTATCTTCTGCAGCCTCTGCTGCTGACACCCAGGCAAACAGGGTCTGGAGTGGACCTCAAGCAATCTCCAACAGACCTACAGCTGAGGGTCCTGACTGTTAGAAGGAAAACTATCAAACAGGAAGGACACCTACACCAAAACCCCATCAGTACATCACCATCATCAAAGACCAGAGGCAGATAAAACCACAAAGATAGGGAAAAAGCAGGGCAGAAAAGCTGGAAATTCAAAAAATAAGAGCGCATCTCCCCCGGCAAAGGAGCGCAGCTCATCGCCAGCAACGGATCAAAGCTGGACGGAGAATGACTTTGACGAGATGAGAGAAGAAGGCTTCAGTCCATCAAATTTCTCAGAACTAAAGAAGGAATTACGTACCCAGCGCAAAGAAACTAAAAATCTTGAAAAAAAGGTGGAAGAATTGATGGCTAGAGTAATTAATGCAGAGAAGGTCATAAACGAAATGAAAGAGATGAAAACCATGACACGAGAAATACGTGACAAATGCACAAGCTTCAGTAACCGACTCGATCAACTGGAAGAAAGAGTATCAGCGATTGAGGATCAAATGAATGAAATGAAGCGAGAAGAGAAACCAAAAGAAAAAAGAAGAAAAAGAAATGAACAAAGCCTGCAAGAAGTATGGGATTATGTAAAAAGACCAAATCTACGTCTGATTGGGGTGCCTGAAAGTGAGGGGGAAAATGGAACCAAGTTGGAAAACACTCTTCAGGATATCATCCAGGAGAACTTCCCCAACCTAGTAGGGCAGGCCAACATTCAAATCCAGGAAATACAGAGAACGCCACAAAGATACTCCTCGAGAAGAGCAACTCCAAGACACATAATTGCCAGATTCACCAAAGTTGAAATGAAGGAAAAAATCTTAAGGGCAGCCAGAGAGAAAGGTCGGGTTACCCACAAAGGGAAGCCCATCAGACTAACAGCAGATCTCTCGGCAGAAACTCTCCAAGCCAGAAGAGAGTGGGGGCCAATATTCAACATTCTTAAAGAAAAGAATTTTCAACCCAGAATTTCATATCCAGCCAAACTAAGTTTCATAAGTGAAGGAGAAATAAAATCCTTTACNACAACAGGTGCTGGAGAGGATGTGGAGAAATAGGAACACTTTTACACTGTTGGTGGGATTGTAAACTAGTTCAACCATTATGGAAAACAGTATGGCGATTCCTCAAGGATCTAGAACTAGATGTACCATATGACCCAGCCATCCCATTACTGGGGATATACCCAAAGGATTATAAATTATGCTGCTATAAAGACACATGCACACGTATGTTTATTGCAGCACTATTCACAATAGCAAAGACTTGGAATCAACCCAAATGTCCATCAGTGACAGATTGGATTAAGAAAATGTGGCACATATACACCATGGAATACTATGCAGCCATAAAAAAGGATGAGTTTGTGTCCTTTGTAGGGACATGGATGCAGCTGGAAACCATCATTCTTAGCAAACTATCACAAGAACAGAAAACCAAACACTGCATGTTCTCACTCATAGGTTGGAACTGAACAATGAGATCACTTGGACTCAGGAAGGGGAACATCACACACCGGGACCTATCATGGGGAAGGGGGAGGGGGGAGGGATTGCATTGGGAGTTATACCTGATGTAAATGACGAGTTGATGGGTGCAGCACAGCAACATGGCACAAGTATACATATGTAACAAACCTGCACGTTATGCACATGTACCCTACAACTTAAAGTATAATAATAATAAATAAATTAAAAAAAAAAAAGAAATTGGACCAAAGGATATGGTTTAGGAATACGTACATTATTTCTTCTAAACCAGAGTTCTGACCAGGAGAAATGATATCAACATGAGAAAATCTAGAAAAAAGAGGGAAAGCAATTGTTAATTCTTAATTAAACACAGACTAATAAATTCCACATCACCAAGAACCCTATGAGGCTACAGCATTACACTAAACCACACTGATCTCATGTAAAGCATGAAAATGCCAAGGATACAGGAATGATATAGTGAAGAGGTGATATCCCAATAGAAATAGTGTGAAGTCCAAGTTTATCACTTCTTTTACTTAACTGTGTATTCTTGGCTCTGTATTCTTGTTTGCTGTCTGGGTTGAATAGCACCAATTCTACTCAAAGAAGAGGAATTTACATAAAACAACTAACATGAATATTATGCATAACAAGGGGATGAACATGCAGAAGAAAAATGAGGATTAGGATGAAAAGAAGTGAAGAAGTGAAGAAAAGAAGAAGAAGAAGAACAACAAGAAGAAAGGAGCAGGAGGAGGAGGAATAGGAGGAAGGAGAGGGGGAGGAGGAGAAGGGAAAGAAGGAGGAGGAGGAAGAAGAAGAAGAAAAGGAGGAGGAGGAGGAGGTGGAGAAGGAGAAGAAGGAGGAAGAGGAGGAGAGGAAGAAGGAAAAGGAAAAGAGGAAAAAGAAGAAGAGGAGGCAAGAAGAAGAACAGAAGGAGGAGGAAGAGAAAAAGAGAAGTTTTCATTTAAGATGACAGAAATATAAAAGGCTAATGGCAGATAATAAAGATCATAAATATTCATTTGAGGAAGGTTAGTTATCACATTCAAGGAAATTTAAATATATCAAAGTGTTTGTAACAACAATGAAAACATCAACAACAACAACAACAAACCCAGAATATAAAAATTGACTGGAACAGCTCAGGAAAGAGAATAATGAATACTAAACCATTATGCTTTCCCTATTTGTATACGTAACCTTATTTTAGATTTTGAAAACGTGTTAATGTTACTCTTACATAGGAACATCTCTATAAATATATTCACCACAATACTTGATTTGGGTGTTTATTTCTAAATCTGGATATTCTCAAGTATCCTATTGTAATTAGTAACTCTTTAGAACAATAGTGAAGTTCAAGGAAATAGTTTTCAAAGTCAAGGCTAATGAACTGGTAATGGTGCCAAATGGCTTGTTAACAAAGCCTGAAAAACTCCTGAATAAACCATAGTCATGAACAGGCTCACTGCTGAAGTAAGGGGATGATTGTTCCCAATGACCCATACACAAATTCAGAAGTTTTAGCTTCATATCTGTATTAGAATGCTTCATTCTTCAGGTGAAATCATTTCTTTTTATTCCTGGAGATTCCAGGCAATTATACTCAGACCAAATTACAAAAGAAGTATGAAGATGATTTAAATTGGTCTACAGTCCTAGGAAATTTATATTAAGAAAAATTAACATGTTCAATTTCCTCAAATTTTCTTTCTTGACCCAAATTCAATTATTGTCCCAACAAAATTACTTATGGGATTGTGAGTGGAAAAAGGAAAAAAAAAACAATAGGAGTAAATAAACAGAGAAAATTAGGATAGACATGAATTCAGGACAAAATAAGGAAAAAGAGTATATGACTAAGAAGATTAAAAAGGTTACATGGAGCATCCAAAAGTAGAACAGAATATCAAATATGGCAAAAGACATGGAAAAAAGGATCCAACTAAAAATGGTTAAAACAAAAATAAAAATAAAAAGAGAGGGAACATGAGAGACACTATTTCACAAAGAAGGCTGCTGAGGAAAAGAGGATGACATGGAGAGAACTGTGTTTCCCCCAAACTTTTATGCTGAAGCCCTGAATCGCAATGTGACTCTGTTTGATTTTTAAGGAAGTAATGAAGGTTAAATGACATCATAAATTTGGGTCCCTAATCTAATAGTTTTGGTGCCCTGATAAGAATAGAACACACCAGGAGTCCATGCACACAGAAAAAAGGCTATGTGAGAACACATTGCAGAGGTGACCATAGCTGAACAATACAGGGAGGATGGAAGTGACAGTTTTAAATCCTCAGATCCCATCTTTTTAATTTTTTAAAAAATCTCCCCTTCCAATTCCCAAGACCTGTATTGCCCTCATTCAGAAATCACACTCTCTCATTGTACTATTGCAGTTGCTTTCTGAATAATCTTCTTGCTTTTAGTTCTACACCTTTCAATTTATTTTCCACCACAGGTGTGATTTTTTTCAGAATCCTAGATCATTGGAGTCCTAGTTTAAAATCCTGCAACAATTTCCATTGCTCATAAGACCAAGTCCAAACTTCTAATTTTGTTATAAAAGTCCTTTAAGATTTCCCTCTTTCCCTGTCTTCAAGGTACGTAGTATCTCTTAGCAATTTTTACCCATTTTATGTCAAGATTCATTTTGTTACTGGAAAGGGTCTCAATCCAGACACAAAGAGAGGGTTCTGGGATCTCACACAAGAAATAATTCAGGGTGAGTCCGCAGAGTAAAGTGAAAGCAAGTTTATTAAGAAGTTAAAGGAATAAAGAACGGCTACTCCATAGGCAGAGCAGCGGCATGGGCCACTGGTTGCCCATTTTTATGGTTATTTCTTGATTATATGCTAAATAAATGGTGGATTATTCATGAGTTTTCCAGGAAAGGGGTGGGCAATTCCCTGAACTGAGGGTTCCTCCCCTTTTTAGACCCTATAGGGTAACTTCCTGACGTTGCCATGGCATTTGTAAATTGTCATGGCACTGGTGGGAGTGTCTCTTAGCATGCTGATGCATTGTAATTAGCATATAATGAGCAGTGAGGATGACCAGAGGTCACTCTTATCACCACCTTGGTCTTGATGGGTTTTAGCCAGCTTCTTTACTGCAAACTGTTTTATCAACAAGGTCTTTATGACCTGTATCTTGTGCTGACCTCTTATCTCATCCTGTGACTTAAAATGCCTGACTTACTGGGAATGCAGCCCAGCAGGTCTCAGCCTCATTGTATCAAGCCCCTACTCAAGATGGAGTTGTTCTGGTTCAAATGCCTCTGACAATTTGATAATCAAATGAAGACATTTTGGTGAATTTATGTATACCTAAGTAAATAGGCATTCATTAACTGTGGACTGAAGACATGACTGAAAAAGAGAGAGACAATAATTATATTTAACATATAAGAGTAAATAGAATGCTCTAGGAACTGTTGTAAGTATGCCACATGTAACAAATAACTTACGTTTCAGTGTAGCCATGTGATACCAGTATTTTTGTAATCTTATTTGTTGTAATTATTTTAAAGTAAAAAAAAAAAAAAAAAAAAAAAAAAGATAAAGAAAAGAGTCACAGAGGGTTTAGTACAGTCCAAGGTCACCACCATGTATACCAATGGTCCAGCGTTTGACATACCATCTAGGCTTTCTTACAATACAGCGTCTAACAAAACTATGCTGTCCCAAACCCCTGATAGCAGAATCGTTTCCCTTTATACCAAGAAGGTTGGGAAAGCACCAAAATCTGCATGTGGCATGTGCCTAGGCAGACTTCGAGGGGTTCGTGCTGTAAGACCTAAAGTTCTTACGAGGTTTTCCAAAACAAAGATACATGACCACACATTGTCCAGACAAAGTAACATGTCAGCAGTGTCTATGGCAGTTCCATGTGTGCTAAATGTTCATGACAGGATCAAGCCTGCTTTCCTTATTGAGGGGCTGAAAATCATTGTGAACGTGTTGAAGACACAAGTTACAGAGTCAGAAAGTTAAATTAAAAAATGAAACTTTGAGTAATAAAAAGGAAAAGACTTTAAAAAATGTTCACCATGGTGACCATCCCCTCACCATGTATAGGGGAGGAAGGATTCTGTCCCAGGTATTCTGACCTGCAATGAAATTAAAGTTAATAAGGAAGTTCCAGCCAGGCACAGTGGCTCACGTCTGTAATCCCAACAGTTTGAGAAACTGAGGCAGGCAGATCACGAGGTCAAAAGTTTGAGACCAGCCTGACCAATATGGTGAAACCCCATCTCTACTAAAAATACAAAAATTAGCCGGGGATGGTGGCACGCACCTGTAATCCCAGCTACTCAGGAGGCTGGAGAATCACTGGAACCCAGGAGGCAAAAGTTGCCAGTGAGCTGAGATCACACCACTGCACTCCAGCTTGGGTGGCACACCGAGACTCCATCTCATAAAAAATAAAATAAAATAGGCCAGGCACGGTGTCTTAAGCCTGTAATCCCAGCACTTCGGGAGGCCGAGAAGGGTGGATCACGAGGTCAGGAGATCGAGAACATCCTGGCTAACACGGTGAAACCCCGTCTCTACTAAAAAATACAAAAAACTAGCCGGGCGAGGTGGCGGGCGCCTGCAGTCCCAGCTACTCCGGAGCCTGAGGCAGGAGAATGGCATAAACCCGGGAGGCGGAGCTTGCAGTGAGCCGAGATCTGGCCACTGCACTCCAGCCTGGGCGACAGAGCGAGACTCCGTCTCAAAAATAAATAAATAAAAATAAATAAATAAATAAATAAATAAATAAATAAATAAATAAAATAAAATAAGGAAGTCCCAGGAATAGGAATGCTTATAGGGTTTTCCCTTTGTTTAGATTTATATCTCATGTAAGAAATCTTCAGTCCACATGAAGTAAATTTGTTTAGAAATGTAGCTTGTTTGCTTTGTTTTATTTTCATTTTCTTTTTTTTTTTTTTTGAGACGGAGTCTCGCTCTGTCGCCCAGGCTGCAGTGCAGTGGCCGGATCTCAGCTCACTGCAAGCTCCGCCTCCTGGGTTTATTTCTGTTTTGTTTTCGTCTCTATGTTAGTAACTTGAACTCAATTACTTGGAAAAAGGAGAATTTCCAAAGAAGACACATCTATGAGAATTATTATTTGCTTAAATAATATTTGTAATATTCATGCAACAAGTATTTATTGAGTATTTCAGGTACTTTTTTAAGTGTTAGAAATATAACACTGAGCATGGGGAACGGGGGCAGAAGATGCTTGTCAGTGAGGCAGGGACAATACAGGAATAAAGAGAAAGTTCTTAAGAGTGATGGAAAGCCATTGTATAGTTTAAAGCAGGAGGTGACATAATAAATTCATACTTTGGATACATAACTTCTGTGCCAGTGTAGCAGATGCAAAATAGATATAAAAGGTTAAAATCCAGACAATATGGGTGAGAGATATGGGACGTTTCCAAAGTCTGCACTGGTGGAAGGTATGTATATACATGGGGTCATCTTCATGTTTGTAATAGTGGAACATAAATTTTAAATATTGAGAAACATGGCTGTAGAAATTAATTTATTTAACATTGACCATATTCCTATTATATCTTTGGCTCTGTATAGTATGCTGGAGAAAGAAATATAAAATAATCTAATTTGTCCAAAGGAGCTCAAAGTCTAATTGGGGAAAAGGTGTGGAATGAATTATGTAAAATTACACTATACTTGTGTTATTTTGAAAGGGTTATGGCTCAAAAACTTTGAAAATTTCTGAACCGTAGAATTCCATTAGCCTAAGAATCAGTTGTCTCCTCATTTTTTTAGAAAATATGACCCCTAGGATGTGGAATAATCCATAAAGAAAGACTAATGCCGTGTAATGAAACCTCAGGAAATCTCTACAGATCCTCCTTCCAAACAAGTCTCTTCTGTTTGGAGATCTCCGTTTTTCTTTTCTGAATTCGTTTGATTATTTTTTTCTTTATTTCACTTTCGTGATTCTTATAGTCTCCTGACTATACATGCTCTGAGGTCTCCTCTTTATTCTCTTTTTGTTTCACATTCTACAGGCCATGAGGGCCTGTTATACATCTAGACACACTTTCAGTTTTAGGAGCCCCAATTCAGAGAAAGCCCCAAGACACTGGCTTAATAGTTAGTCAATTTAAATAGCTAGGGAAATAAAATTCAATTGGTTACTGTGGCTTTAAGGTTTTTAAGGTGTTAGGAAGAAAGGCTAATAATGAAAGGGAGAAACATTCCAATATTTAAAGTTCCCAGAAGTCATTCTATGTTAGAAATTCTATGTGTTCATTGTGTGAGTGCACATGCAAACAAACACACACAAAAATATATAAAAGACATAAAAAATAGTAAAGGAAAAAACAAATTTCTTTATGTCACAATATTCCTAGTCCTCATTAATGCAAATAAGGTCTGAAATAATAAAAATATTTTAATGGGAAATAAGATTGTGTGCATTATATAAATGAAGCTGCAGCAATGGTTGCAATAGTCTTTTAGGTTTAATTCTTCATGTTCTTCCTTTCAAAAGAATATATAATAGGTTCTCATTTATTGCCTAATGTTGTAACTTTTATGATATTCTAAAACAAAAGGAGAATTATATGTAATCATTTTTACTTGAGGAGAAACTAATTTAGATATTATATTCTCTAAATTTCAGAAATTGTTGGGGTATTCATAATGATAAGGTAAAACTAAATATCTTTTCTTTGTGTGTGTACATTTCTTTTTTCTTTTGAGGCAGTCTTGCTCTGTCTTCTAGACTGGAGTGCAGTGGCACCATCTTGGCTCACTGCAGCCTCACCTTCAGGTTTCAAGCAATTCTCATGTCTCAGCCTCCAGAGCAGTGAGTAGCTGGGACCACAGGCATGCACCACAACACCTGACTAACTTTTGTGTTTTTAGTAGAGGTGGGGTTTCGCCATGTGGTCCAGGCTAATCTCAAACTCCTGGCTGAAAGTGCTGGGACTATAGACCCCAGTCACTGTGCCCAGCTTGTGTGTATACATTAAGAAAAAAAACCCAGAAGACTGGCGCACAGACAATCATGGGTGACAGTACAGGCAGCAGAATAAGCATTAAATCAGAATGGAAGAAGTTTAAATTCTAACCAGACTGCAGCACATGGTAGGGGCTAAGAGAAATTGTTTTATCTCAATTGATCTCAGTTTCCCATCTATAAAATGAAAGGCTTAGATTGGTTCATTTCTAAAATTCATTTAAGTAGGAAATCAATTATTTGATCTAAGTAACTAGTTATTAACTATCTATCTGTCATTTACTGTTGCCTTACAAATTGTCTATATCCAGAAATCATTCCAGAATTATTTTATTTATAATATCTTTTTCTGGACACTTTGAGAATTCCTGAGGAAGAATTATGTTAACCTAAACTAGACAGCTGATCTAGAATAAGTTTTCAATCTACTGTTACCAGGACTCTAAAGGTTTAGGATAAGTAGGATCAATGCTATATGAAAAAGAGCAGTGAGTCATTTTAATAAGTACTGCTCTTAAGAACACGATTTGCCACTTTAGCTCCAATATACAAACAGTGTGGAAGTCATCACTTCTGTCATTATAAGAAGCTGAGTAATATAAAAATTTGCAACTTTTTTTAGACTATTGAAGAATTGAGTCATAAGACATGGTCATCTTGTAACGGAGAAAGAGGTGAATACTGAAAATCATATCAAAGATCAGTCTAGAAACTCCTAGAGCCATTAACTAGTAGAAATCCATACACAGTAATTTTGATGACTTACTGGAGGCTGAATGTGGAATTAGATTGAAAGTAAGAAACTCCTGGTGTCCTTAGATTGCAAGGGGGATGGGTGGATTTATACTTTTGTTATTTTTACTTCTGTAATTTCCCCTTTCCCCAAGTTCTCAAAGTAAATAAATATCTTAAAAAATCCCATCCTGTTTTGCCAGAGAAAGGAAAAAGTAACCATTTTGAAATATGCCCATAGTATTATTGAAAAGAAAGGCCTGCTCTCTATGGGAACAAATTTACCAGAAACTTATCTACCTTAAGGAAGGATAATTAATTAAGTTTAGACTCCTCTAGCTTTCTTGTTTCAAAGGAGAAGAATCAAGCTAAGAAACACTTCTGAAAGTCATAGCCCAGGGAAGCAGGCTCACTAAATGTCTGAAATTTAATTACAATGTTATAGAATACTAACCAAAGTCAACTCTTTACTGCTACATCAAGAAGGATCCGTATAATAATGGTGAATTACAACTAAAAGAGCTGAAAGATACAAATGTAATTCAAGAAGGTGTTAACAGAAAAACGCAAAGGCAACGGGGTAGAAAAAAACAAACAATAAAACAGCGACAAAACCAAGGCTCTAGAAGAAACTGGAGCCTCTACCACCCAGGGCTGGAAGAAATATCAAACAGAGACCAGCTACTAACCAGTAGGATATAGTTACCTCACACTTAGGGTATAGTTACCTCAATTCCTATTACCCAATACATAGGTTCACTTTCAATAAAAAATCAGAAGTAATACTATAAAACATGAAAAAGCACAGACTGAAGAAACAAAGCAGACATCATAACCAGACCCAGATACTACACAGAGTTGAACTTATCAAATAGATAATTCAAAATAATTATGATTAACATGTTAATGGCTCTAATGGTAAAAGTAGAAAACATGAAAGAACAGTAATGTAAACAGAGAAATAAAAAATCTAAGACAAATAAAAATAAAATGCCAAAAATCTGTATCACTATAACAGAAATGAAGAGTTCCTTTGATGTTTTCATCAGTAGATTGAACACAGCTGAGGAATCAGTGAGTTTGACAATATGGCAATGTAAACTTCCCCAGTTGAATTGGAAGGAGAAAAAAGAATTCAAAAAATCGAACAGAATATCCAAGAATTGTGAGACAATTAAAATGTGTAATACACATGTGATCTAGTTTGGTTGTGTCTCCACCCACATCTCATCTTGATTTTTAGTTCCCATAAATCCCACCTGTTGTGAGAGGGACTCAGTGTGAGGTAATTGAATCATGGGGGTGGTTATCCCCATGCTGCTGTTGTCATGATAGTGAGTGAGTTCTCATGAGATCTGATGGTTTTATAAGAGGCTTCCCTGCTTTGCTCAGTACTTTTCTCTTCTGCCACCACATAAAGAAGAATATGTTTGCTTCCCCTTCTGCCATGATTGTAAGTTTCCTGAGGCCTCCCCAGCCCTGCAAAACTGAGTCATTTAAGCCTCTTTCTTTTGTAAATTACCCAGTCTTGGGTATTTCTTCACAGCAGCAAGAGAAGAGACTAATACAACATGGAATTTGAATATTAAAAGAAGAAAAATGAAAGAACAGGGAATATTTGAAGTTACAATAGCTAAGTATTTTCCAAAATTATTGAAAGATACCAAAGTATAGATACCACTAAACAAGACAAGAGTAGATTGAATTATTTAAAGTGTTTAAAGAAAAAACCCCAGCAATGTAGAATTCTTTCTATATAGCAAAGTTGTCCGTGAAAAGTGGTGGTGAAATAAAAACTCTCTAACAAACAAAAACTAAGGGAACCCATCAGTATTAGACTTGCCTTGCAATAAATGTTAAAAAAATGTTTCTTCAGAGGAAAAGGAAATGACATAAGTCAGAAACTCTGATTTATATGAAGAAAGAATGTTAGAGGAAAAAAAGTAAAATAAAATCCTTTATTTTTCATATTCATAATTGGTCGGTGAGATAAAAGTTTGTTAATAATAATAACAACAATCTAATGGTTACAGTTATGGATAAGTGAAATGAATGACAATAATATTATAAGAGATAGAAGGAAAGAACTGGGAATGTTTGTTATAAGGCACTTTTACCACGTATGAAGCAGGGTAGTGTTATTTGAAAGAGAACTTGGGTTAGTTGGAGCCATATGTTGCAAACACAAGAATAACCACTGAAAAAGTAAAGTAAAAAGGTACAATTAATATTCTAAGCAAGGAGAAAAATGAAATTACATGAAATACTCAGTTAAAACCAAAAATAGCAGAAAAAAGTGTAAAAGACAAGAAAAGAAACAAAGAACAGAGGCAACACAAAACACTAAACAAGGTAGATATTAATCCAATATCAATAATCACTTTAAATATCAATGGTCTAAATATACCAATTAAAAAACAGAAACTATCAGAGTACATTAACAAAAATCTTGAGGAGAAACTAATTTTGATATTATTTTCTCTAAATTTTAGATACTGAAATACAACAAAAGTAAAAACATAAGAGAAACTAACTTTATATACAAAGATATACAAATTAAGAAATAATGGTATATAGAAAGATAGGCTATGCTAACACATGAAAGCGTTAAAGTTGAAGTAGCTATATTAATTTTAGAGAAAACAGATATTAGAGCAAGGAAAATTATCAGGGATAAAGAAGGATATTAGTAAATGATAAAGGGTTTTTTTCTCCAAGAAGACATAAGAATCCTTAATGTGCATGTGCCTAACAACAAAGCCTCAAAATATGTAAGGATATAGTAAAACTCAATGACATCATCAATCAACTGGATCCAATTAACATCTATAGGATATTTTATTCAACAACAGCAGAATACATAGTCTTCTCAGGTTCACATGGAACATTAACCAAGGTAAACCACATTCTGGGCCACGAAACACACCTTGACAAACTTTATAGAAATCATACAAAGTATGTAAGACCAAAATGGAATTAAACTAGTGTATTAATCTGGTCTCCCACTGCTATGAAGAAATTTATAAAGGAAATACTGGGTGATTTATAAAGGAAAGAGGTTTAATTAACTCACAGTCCTGCATTGTTGGGGATACCTCAGGAAACTTACAATCATAGTAGAAGGCAAAGAAGCAGCAGGAGCTTTCTTCACAGAGCTGCAGGAGAGACTGAGTGCAAGCAGGGGAAATGCTGGATGCTTTTAAAACCATCAGATCTCCTGAGGCTCATTTACTATCATGAGAAAAGTGTGGGGGAAACTGCGCCCATGATCCAATTACCTCCATCTGGTCCCATCCTTGACAAGTGGGGAATATAGGGATTACGATTCAAGATGAGATTTTGGGTGGGGACCCAGCCAAACTATATAATTCAACCCCTGGCCCCTCACAAATCTCATGTCCTCATATTTTAAATCATAATCATGCCTTCGCGATAGTTCCCCAAACTCTTAACTCATTCCAGCATTAACCCCAAAGTTTAAGTCCAAAGTCTCAGCTGAGACAAGTAATTCCCTTCCAGCTATGAGGCTGTGAAATCGAAAGCAAGTTAGTTACTCTCTAGATACAATGAGGATAACAGGTGTTGGGTAAATACACCCATTTCAAATGGGAGAAATTGGTCAAAACCATGGAGCTACGGTCCCCATGCAAGTCCAAAATTCAATGGACCAGTTGTTAAACCTTAAAGTTCCAAAATGATCACCTTTGACTCTATGTCTCACATCCACGTCACACTGATGCAAGAGGTGGGCTCCCATGGCCTTCAGCAGCTCTGCCCAGTCTTTTCCAGGCCGATGGTGCAAGCTGTTGGTAGATATACCATTCTGGGGTCTGCAGGATGGTGGCCCTCTTCATACAACTCTACTAGGCAGTGCCCCAGGGATGACTCTGTGTGGGGACTCCAACCCCACATTTCCCTTCCACACTGCCCTAGCAGAGGTTCTCCATGACAGCTCTGCCTCTGCAGCAAATTTCTGCCTGGGCATCCAGGCATTTCCATATATCCTCTGAAATCTAGGTGGAGGTTCTCAAACCTTAATTCTTGATTTTTGTGCACCCACAGGCTCAACACCAAGTGGAAGCCTCTGGGGCTTGGGGCTTGCACCCTCTGAAGCAATGGCCTGAGCTGTATCTTGGCTCCTTTTAGCTATGGCTGGAGCAGAAACAACTGAGACACAGGGCACCATGTCCCAAGTCTGCACACAGCACAGGGGCTCTAGGCCCACAAAACCATTTTTCCCTCCTAGGCCTCTAGGCCTGTGATGAGAGGGACTGCGGTGAAGGTCTCTGACATGCCCTGGAGACATTTTCCCCATGATCTTAGTGATAAACATTCCATTCCTCATTACTTACACAAATTTCTGTGACTGGCTTGAATATCTCCCCAGAAAATGGGGTTTTCTATTATATCACATTGTCAGGCTGCAGATTTTTCTAACTTTTATGCTCTGCTTCCCCTTGAATACTTAGAAATTTCTTCCTCCAGATACACTAAATCATCTATCTCAAGTTCAAAGTTCCACAGATCTCTAGGGCAAGGGCAAAATGCTACAAGTCTCTTTGCTAAAGCATAGCAAGAGTGACTTTTACCCCAGTCCCCAACAAGTTCCTCATCTCCATCTGAGACCACCTCAGCCTGTACTTCACTGTCATATCACTATCAGCATTTTGGTCAAAACCATTCAACAAGTCTCGAGGAAGTTTCAAACATTCCCACATCTGTCTGTCTTCTGAGCCCTCCAAGTCTCTAGAAAGTTCCAAACTTTTCCACTTTTTCCTATCTTCTTTTGAGTCCTTCAAACTGTTCCAACCTCTGTCTGTTACCCAGTTCCAAAATCTCTTCCACAGTTTTGGGTATCCTTATAACAGTGCCCCATTACGTTGGTAGTAATTTACTGTATTAGTTCATTCTGACTCTGATATGAAGAAATACCCAAGACTGGGTAATTTATAAAGGAAAGAAGTTTAATTGACTCACAGTTCTGCATGGCCTGGGAGGCCTCAGGAAACTTACAATCATGGTAGAAGGCAAAGGAGAAGCAGGCACCTTCTGCACAGGGCTGCAGGACGGTGTGAGTGCAAGCAGGAAATTCCAGATGCTTATAAAACCATCAGCTCTCCTGTGATTCACTCACTATCATGAGAACAGCATGGGGGAACTGCCTCCATGATCCAATTACCTTCACCTGGTTCCACCCTTGATTATGGGGATTATAATTCAAGATGAGACTTTGGGTGGGGTACAGTCAAATCATATCAACTAGAAATAAAAAACGGAAAGGTTGCTAGAAACCTTCCCTCACAAGCTTATAGATTAAAGAACACACATCTAAGGAAAGTGTGGATTAACAAGTATACATATGTAACAAACCTGCACGTTGTGCACATGTACCCTAGAACTTAAAGTATAATAATAAAAAAGAAATATTAATAAGCTAAAAAAAAGAAGAGTCTCAAGACTAACTACAAATTGTTTTGAATTAAATACAAATATAGCATATCAGAATGTTTTGGCTAAAGTAAAAGCAAGTAGTGAGAAGAAAATTCATAACAACGAAGACAGAAATTTAAAAAGAATATCTAAAATCAATACGTTTCCACATTGGAAAAACTACCAAAAAAGAGCAATTAAGCTTAAAGCAAGCAGAAAAAAAAATTAGAGCAGTAACAAACGAAACTGAAAACAGGAAAGTAACAGAAAAATAAATAAAACCAATAAAAATGGTCCTTAAAAGTTCAATAAAATTGATAAAACTCTAGCCAGACTAACCAAATACATATACTAAAGTTTACATAGAAAGTGAAAAACACACCATAGCCAACACAGTAATGAAGAAAAACAAAGTTGAGAACTTGAAAGTCTGACTTTATTAAACTTCAAAACTTACTATACAGCTACCATGATCAAGATAGCTTGTTACTGTCAAAAGAATAGATGCATAGATCAATGGAACAGAATGAAGAATCCAGAAATTGCCCACAACACATGCAGTCAACTGATCTTTAAAAAGGAGCTAAGGCAATCCAATAAGAGAAAAGTTTGTCTTTTCAAAAAATTGTGCCTGAACAATTGAACAACCACATATGAAATAAGTCTAGACACACTGACCTCACATCTTCCACAAAAAAATTAACTTAAAATTGATCATATACCTAAATGTAAACCACAAACTATAAAACTTGTTGAGATAACACTGGAGAAAATCTGGGTGACTTTGAGTTTGGCAATAAATTTTTAGGTACAACACCAAAAGCATGGTCTATAAAGAAAAAATTGGTAAGTTGAACCTCATCAAAATTAAAAACTACTTTACAAAAGACCTTTAAGATAACAGAAGGAAAAGCCACAGACTGAGAGAGTCTGTTTGCAAAGTACATATCTGATAAAGGGCTTGTATCCTAAATATACAATGGACTCTGAAAACTCAACAATAAGAAGACAACCCAATTAAAATATAAACAAAATATCTGAACAGGCACCTCACCAATAAAGACAAGCAGATGGCAAACAGACTTATGTAAGATTGTCAATGTTATTTGTATTAGGTAATTGTAAATTAAAACCAAAAAGTTTACCATTGCATACCTATTTGACTGGCTAAAATTCAAAAAGTCGACAATACCAAAGGCTAACAAGGATGTGGGCTAATAGGAAATATATCCATTGCTTGTAATAATACCCAATATTACATCCACTTAGGAAGACTGTTGGCAGTTTCTTACAAAGCTAAATTCAGTCAGACCATACAACCCAGTAATCATACTCCTAGGTACTCACCTGACTGAGTTAAAAACTTATATCCACACAAAAACCTTCATACTAATGTTTAGAGCAGTTTATTTATAATTGCCAAACACTGGAAGCAACCAAGATGCCGTTCAGTAAGTGGATAGATAAAACTGTAGTGCAGACACACAATAGAATAGTATTCAGTGAAAAAAATGAATGAGCCATTAAGCCACGAAAAGACATGGAGGAGCCTTAGATGCATGATGCAAAGGGAAAGAAGTGATTCTGAAAGGGCTACATACCATATGATCCTAATTATATAATTTTCTGGAAAAGACAAAACTATAGAGTCAATTAAAAAAAAAGGTCAATAGTTGCTAGAGGTAAGAGAGTCGGAGGAGGTTAGGAAGTATAATATCTCTGTTGGGTGATGAAACTATTTCGTGTAAGTACTCTAGTGGCTGATGCATGAGATTATATACTGATAAACACCTATAGAAATTTACAATGAATGCACCTGAATATATGCAGATTAACTAAAAATCATGTAAGAATTTGAGAAATTCCAGGAAAGATTGCAGACCATGACAAGAGCATCTAACTGTATTAATAATTGAGCATCACTAAAGTTGGTGGAAGAAAAGGTGCTGGCCTAAGTTATTTCGCAAAAACAAAGCGCATAAAACTAAAGGAATAAACCAGAAAAAAAAACTGCACACAAATATTTTAGTGTGAAGGTCATTTCCCATAGGACTATTGATTAACAATTCTGAAAATGCTGTACATGTACACCAGAAATGAAGAATTAAGTTAATGAATGGTGGATGGTGGGAGACAAATTTCTAACTGTTGAAAGAAATTTACATTTCAAGCAGGGGCAGGAGGCTAGAATGATCCATGTTGTTATGGATAAGAGTCGGAGATATCAGTAAGAACTTGTGTTTAACTTAATATAGATACAGATACTTGCAATTATAATATAGTTATTTAAAATGTGTATATATTTGGTTTATTATATGTACATATATATTTCTTCAGTCTATAACCATGAGAGTGCCTGAAAGAAATGACATCCATGTAGCAATGAGCATACCTAGCACGTAAACAATGGTACCTTAGTGTTATTTTTCAAGAATCCTTGGAGAAATGGCTGCTGTAGGATTAAGGAAGAAAATATGATTCTGAGATGATCCTGGAATATCTTATAGTACCAGAGAGAAAATGCTAAAAAAAATATGAGGTTATGTGAAAAGTGCTCAGGAGCCAATCTTAAGGGCTCCCAATGGCCATAGCTGGAACAATTTGATCAATAAACTAAGCAGTATTTGATTATAACTCACAAATGTAAAATAAATATCCCTGAATCCATAGAGATATAAGTAAATGATTGAATAAATTAATAAATGATAGATAAGAAACAAAACTGCTAAGCACAAGAGTTAAAAATAAATTATGAAGGGCAGGGGGTAGATGGCTTACTAGGTGCAACCAAGAAATGCCCCTTCCACTGAAACAAACCAAAATATCCAAAGTATTGAGCAAATCCTCACACTTTGAACATATCTTTTGAGAGAAAACACTGAAGTCGAGAGGGAGCGATGTAGATACTGGGGTTGAAGAAGGAAGAAACTGGGAGATCTGCATGGAATCAGCATGTGCCAGGACTGGATCCCTATCTTGAACAGATCCTAAGAAAGGGGTGAGTGAAGGTACTCCAGGACATCAGACTCCCACCGTGAACCTCTGGGATTCTAGCTGCAAGAGATCCCATGATCCCCATAGACATTTGAATTGGCAAAGGGAATTGCCCAGAGGGTAGGCAAAGGCAGAACTTGAACCTGTGCAGAGCCCAGAACGTTATGTGAGAGCAGCAGCTATGCAAGATGGTCCCCATCCCACAAGGGTTTCTATCTTGTGTTGAGTGACTCTAGCCCCTGCTGACTGCCCAATTAGAAGAGATCAGGACTCTGTTTCCCATGGGACCAGGGCACATCTAATCTGTGTGTCCCCCTGTCTACTGGCTCCATCCAGTGACCTTGTCTGACTGCTTCCACAAGAAGGTGCACATAGCAAAGCCTCCACTGCCCTGTCTGAGTGTTTTCTCATGGGTGGGGGAAGAATTGGTCCCCCCTACCATGGCTGGTGCTTGACCCCAATGGGCCAGATGACAAAGCCACAGGCCCAGTCCCAACCTCCCAGGGTTTGAGCACACAGTCCAGGGGTATTGAGCTGATATCTGTGGCCTGACCCAGGGCAGGAGAGGAGCCCTCACTCTCAGAATAGTGAGAGAAGTGAGGCACAGAGTCATGTGGTGGCACAGGAGCTGGGCATCCTTCCCTTTGTAAGTCTGGTATGGGAAGGGTGTAGTCTGTTAGCCAGCTAGAGCTTCTGCCCAAGGGAGCTCCATGGCCTGCACATTTAGAACAGTCCAGCAATCTGAGAGCAAAACTAGCTGGTCAGGTCTCTTCCTGGGCCAGACACTGGACAGAGACACAGTTGAGGATGCATGAGCTGGTGATTCCAACAGATATCTTCTGGGCAAAATATTCTGGACTGTGAGCATCACACAAGTTGCGCATACGTAGCACCACCACACTGCCCAGGGATCTTCAACCCTTTACCTACTACATCACCAGACCAGCTACAGACATGCCCAAGAGCCCACTCTGACTCTGCCAAGCACAGAGTACCATTGGATATCCCGGGAAGTTGCAGGTTTCGTGGTGACATAACCTTTGACTTAGGCTGCCCATAAAAGAAGGGTTGTTGCAGCCCAGCAGGGGCCCCCCTTGAGCTAAGGAAATGCAAGTGTGGTGCAAGTGATAGGACGGGCCTCCCTCTAAGCCTGTGAATGGACATGGTGAGGAGGTAATCTCTCACCACCTCATATTCCCCTCCCCACAGTACTGGGAATGCACTGAAATACAAGAGAATTGCAGCTGAGAGCCCACTGGCTAGCTTTTACTTTTAAGCCACGTCTGCAAAAAGTCCCATCCAAGTGACAGTAAATTCAAAAAGATAAAGAAACACTAGCCCTATCAGGTGGGAAAGAAGTAGTGCAAGAACTTTAGCAATTAAAAATCAGAGTGTTTCCTTGCCTCCAAAGGATTGCATTAGCTCCCCAGGAATGGATTCCAACCAGATTGAAATGTATGTAATTACAGACTAGAATTCAGAATCTGGAAGGCAAGAAGCTCAATGACATTTACGAGAAAGTTAGAACCCAATCAAAGAAAGCCAGTAAAAAGATCCAAGAGTTGAAAGGTGACATAGCCACTGAAAGAAAGACCAAACTGAATTTCTGGAATTAAAACATTTACTACTGGAATGTTGAAATACGTTAGAAGCCTTAACAACAGACTAGACCAAGCTGAGGAAAGAATTTGAGAATTTGGGAGCTCAAAGACCAGTCCTTTCAATTATCCCAGTCAGACAAAAATAAATAAAAATATTTTTTTAAAAAATGAACAAACCTTCCAAGAAATATGGGATTATGTAAAAATATCAAACCTACAACTTATTTACATTCTCTAGAGAGAAGGAGAGAGAGTAAGTTGGAAGACATATTTGAGGACATTGTCCATGAAAATTTCCCCAGTCTCATTAGAGAGGTCAACATATAAATTCAAGAAATTCAGAGAACTCCTGCAATACGCTACACAATCTGGCTATCTCCAAGACACATAGTCATCAGACTTTTTAAGGTCAAAAAAAGAAAAAATTTTAAGTGCAGGTAGTGAAAAGAGTCAGATCACTTACAAAGAGAACACCATCAGTGTAACAGCAGAATTCTCAGCAGAAACCTTACAAGCCAGGAGAGATTGGAAGCCTATTTTCAGCAGCCTCAAAGAAAATGAATTCCAACCAAGAATTTCATATCTCACCAAACTAAGCTTTATAAGCTAAGGAGAAATGAAATCTTTTCCAGATAAGCAAATGTTAAGGGAATTTTTCCACTCGATCAGCCTTACAAGATATCCTTGAGGGAGTTCTAATCATGGAAATGAAAGAACAGTATCTGCTACCACGAAAACACACTTAAATACATAGTCTACAGGTGCTATAAAGCAACTACACTATGAGAGAGAGAGAGAGAGAGAGAGAGAGAGAGAATATACAAATAAGCACAATCAGAAATGACAAAAGTAACATTATAACAGATCCCACAGAAATACAAAAGGTCCTCACAGGCTACCATGAATACCTGTATGCACACAAACTAGAGAGTCTAGAGGAATTGTATAAATTTCTGGATATACACAATCTCCCAACACTGAACCACAAAGAAATTCAATACCTGAACAGGCCAATAACGAGTTCTAAAATTAAATCAGTAATTTAATAAAAATCTACCAACCATAAAAAGACCTGGACCAGATGAATTCAAAGCCAAATTCTACCATACTTACAAAGAAGAGCTGATGCCAATCCTACTGAAACTATTCCAAAAATTTGAGGAGGAGGAGCTCTTTCCTAACTCTTCTATGAAGCCATCATTATCCTGATATCGAAATTTGACAAAGACACAACAAGAAAAAAAACTGCAAGCCAATAACTTTGATGAATCTACACACAAAAATCCTCAACAAAAATATTAGCAAACCAAATTCAATAGCACATCAAAAAGTTAATACACCACAATCAAGTAGTCTTTATTCTGTGTATGCAAGACTGATCCACATACACAAATCAATAAATTTTATTCACCACATAAACAGAGGTAAAAAACAACAACCACATACTCATCTCAATCAATGCAGAAAAAGCTTTTGATACAATCCAATATCCCTTCATGATAAAAACCCTCATGAGTGTAGACATCAAAGAAACATACATCAAAATAATAAGAGCCATCTGTGACAAACCCACAGTCAACATCATACTGAATGGGCAAAAGCTGGGAGCATTCCCATTGAGAACTGGAACAAGACAAGAATTCCCACTGTCACCACCCTGATTCAACATAGTACTGTAAGTCCTAACCAGAGCAATCAGGCAACAGAAAGAAAGAAAGGCATCTAAATAGGAAAAGAAAAGGTCAAACTTTCTTCACTGACAATATAATTCTATAATTAGAAAACCTAAAGAACTCTGTCAAAACTCTCCTAGAACAGTTCAACTACTTCAGTAAAGTTTCAGGATGCAAATAAATATGCAAATATCAGTGGCATTTTCATATGCCAATAATGTTCAAGTTGAGAGCCAAATCAAGAAACAATCCCATTTACAATAGTGACAAAAAATGACCTAGGAATATATCTGATATGGTTAGGCTTTGTGTCCCCACCCAAACCTCATTTTGAATTGTAATCCCATAATCCTCATGTGTCATGGGAGGAACCCGATGGGAGCTAATTGAATTATGAGGATAGTTAGCCCCATGTTGTTATCATGATAGTGAAGGAGTTCTTATGAGATCTGATGGTTTTATAATCATCTGGCATTTCACCTGCTGGCACTAATTCACTCTCCTGCTGCCCTGTGAAGAGTTGCCTTCACTGTTATTGTAAGTTTCCTGAGGCCTTCCCAGCCATGCAAAACTGTGAGTCAATTAAAGCTCTTTCCTTTATAAATTACCCAGTTTGGGGCAGTTATTTACATCAGTGTGAGAACAGACTAATACAACATCTAACCAAGTACATGAAAAATCTCCACAAGAACTACAAAACACTGCTGAAAAATACCGTGAATGACACAAACAAATGGAAAAACATTTCACACTCATGAATTGGAAGAACAAATGTCATTAAAATGTTCACATGGCTCTAAGCAATCCACAGATTCAGTGCTATTCCTACCAAACTACCAATGCCATTTTTTCATAGAACTAGGAAAAAACTATTTTAAAATTCTTGTGGAACCAAAAAAAAAAAAAAAAAAAAAAAAAAGAGCCTGAATAGACAAAGCAATCCTAAACAAAAAGAACAAAGCTGGAAGCATCATATTACCTAACTTCAAACTTACTACAAGACTGCAGTAACCAAAACTGCACAGTACTGGTACAGAAACAGACACATAGAACAATGGAACAGAATAGAGAACCCAGAAAGAAAGCAGCATATCTACATTACCTGATCTTCAAGAAAGTCAACAAGAAAAGCAATGTGGAGAGAAATTTCTATTCAGTAAATAGTTCTGGGATAACTTACTATCTGTAAGTAGAAGAAAGAAACTGGACCTCTATCTATCACCATATACAAAAATTAACTTAAAAGGGGTGGAATTCTTCTTATCCATTGAGAGCTCAATCTATAAAAATCCTAAAAGAAAACCCAGAAAATACCCTTCTCAACATTAGTCTTGGCAAAGAATTTAGAAGCAAGCCTTCACAAGCAACTGCAATTTAAAAAAAAAAGACAAATGGGGCATAATTAAATGAAAGAGCTTCTTCACAGTAATATAAATTGTCAATAGAGGAAACACAAAACCTACAGAATGAGAGGAAATATTTGCAAACCGTGATTTGATAACAGTCTAATATCTGGAATTTATAAACAATTTCAATCAACAAGCAATAAATTACCCCATTAAAAAGTGGGCAAAGGACAAGTATAGACACTTCTCAAAAAAAGACATACCAGCACACAACAAAAGTATTTTTTAAATGCTTCTTATTATTATTCACCAGACAAATGCAAATAAAGATCACAATTACATACCATTGCACACTAGTCAGGATGGTTATTATTAAAAAGTAAAAAAATACCAGATATTGGCAGGGTTATGGAGAAAAGCAAATACTTATATACTATTGGTGAAAATGTAAATTAGTGCTGCCACTGTGGAATGTAGTTTGTAGATTCAGGAAAGAACTAAAAATAGTACTACCTTTTGACCCAGAAATCCCATTGCTTGTTGTATAACCAAATCAAAGGAGATCATTCTACCAAAAAGACACATGCACCTGTATGTTCACCACAGTATTCACAATAACAAAGATATGGATCAACTTAGGTAACTATCAACAATGGATTGGATAAATAAAGTGTGGTACACATACACATAGTACATACATACACTGTGCAGCCATAAAAAAGAATTAAATGTTTCCTTCGTAGCAACATGAATGCACCTGGACTTATTATCCTAAACTAGCTATTACAGAAACTGAAACCCAAATACCACATGTTCTTACTTATAAGTGGTAGCTAAGCATTGGGTACATGTTGATGTAAAGATGGGAACAAAAGAAGCTGAGGGCCACAAGAGCAGAGATGAAGGGATCAAGTGTTAAAAAAAGATACCTATGGAGTACTATGCTCCCTACCTGCATGATGGATTTAATCACATCCAAACCTCAGCATCACACAATATACCCTTGTAGCAAATCTGCATATGTACCCTCTGAATCCAAAGTAAAAGTTGAAAAAATTATGTAGGTATTCAATCCTAAATGAAGGCAAGCACAACTCCCCTATCTTTAAGTGTGGGCTGCATTTAGTGCTTTTTGTGAGTACAGTTTGAGAAGAGAGGAAAAAAAGGGTAACTGAGAAATTTTACAGTAGAGAGATCTGATGAACACAACTTTACAAATGATGGAGATCAATATTAACAGTTATAAATGATGTTAATAGTATGTACTTATGACATGATTTGATGAAAATGGTACTTTACTTCTCTACTCTTCCTCCGCAAAACCCATGAGAAATCATGAGAAAAATATTATTAGACTAATATCACCAGAGAGTCATTCTACCTAATAGCTGACTAGTATGTATTAACTTACACAACAACAACCACAAAAAACTCTAGGCCAATATCACTGATGAAGATAGATTCAAAAATCATCAAAAAATACTAGCAAACCGAATTCATTTAAAAAGATCACTCTCTATGATCAAGGGAGAATCATCCCAGGAATGCAAGGATGGTTCAACATATGCAAATCAATAAACTTGATACATCACATTAACAGAACCAATAACAAAACCATATGATAAATTTAACAGATGCTGAAAAAGCATTTAATATAATTCAACATCCCTTTATGAGGAAAACCCTTAACACACTGGGTAGAATAAATATTTCTCAAAATGATAAAGGCTGTACATGACAAACCTATGGCTAACATCATATTCAATGGAAAAAAGTGTAAAGCCTTTCCTCTAAAATATAAAACAAGACAAGGGAGTCCAGTGTTATTTTATTCAAGATAATACTGGAAATCTTGGTCAGGGCAATTAGGCAAGTGAAAAAATTGAAGAGCATACAAATTGGAAAGAAAGATTTCAAATTAGCCTTGTTTTCATGTGACATTATGTTATATTTAGAAAAACCTGAAGACTTCACCAAAAAAAAAAAAATGTTAGGACTGATAAAGAAATTTAGTAAAATTGCAGGATACAAAATCAACATAACTAAATTGGTAGAATTTGCATACATCAACAGGGAGAAATCTGAAAAATTAATGTAAAAAGCAATCCCATTTACAATAGCTATAAAATATAATACCTAGGAATTAATTTAACCAAAGAAGTGAAAGATCTATGCAAATAATACTATAAAATACCTATGTAAAAAATTAAGGAGGACACAAAAAATGAAAAGACATGATCATGTATTGGAAGAATTAAAATTTTTGCATTGACAATTCTACCAAAAGCAATTTACAGACTCAATGCAACCTTGAAAGCACAGGCAACCAAAGCAAAAATAGACAAATGGGATTACTTCGTGCTAAAAAGCCCAGCAAAGGAAACAGTTAACAAAGTGAAGAGACAATCCACAGAATGGGAGAAAATATTTGCAAATTACCCATCTGACAAGGGATTGGTAACTAGAATATATGAGTTCAAATAATCCCGTAGCAAATCATCATCATCGTCATCATCATCATCAACCGGCTAAAATATTGGCAAACAATCTGAATACACTTCTTTAGAAAAACTTCTGTTTTAGGTTTGGGAGTACAAGTGAAGGTGTATTGGATAGGTAGACATGTTGTTTTGTCATACATACTATTTCAATATTCAGGTATTTTTTTTTTTTTTTTTTTGAGACAGAGTCTTGCTCTGTCGCCCAGGCTGGAGTGCCGTGGCCGGATCTCAGCTCACTGCAAGCTCCGCCTCCCAGGTTCATGCCATTCTCCCGCCTCAGCCTCCCGAGTAGCTGGGACTACAGGCGCCCGCCACTTCGCCTGGCTAGTTTTTTGTATTTTTTAGTGGAGACGGGGTTTCACCGTGTTAGCCAGGATGGTCTCGATCTCCTGACCTCGTGATCCACCCGTCTCACCCTCCCAAAGTGCTGGGATTACAGGCTTGAGCCACCGCGCCCGGCTCTTCAATATTCAGGTATTAAGCCCAGTACCCAATAGTTATCTTTACTGCTCTTCTCCCTCCTCCTACCTTCCCTCTTCAAGTAGACAACAGTGTCTGTTGTTTCCTTCTTTGTGCTCATAAGTTTTTATCGTTTTGTTCCCACTTAAAAGTGAGAACGTGCAGTATTTGGTTTTTCTGTTCCTGCATTAGTTTGCTAAGGATAAGAACCTCTATGTTCTTCTATGTTTTACGTTCCCATAAAAGCTTGGAGTTAAAAAGAATGATCTCATTCCTTTTTATGGCTGCATAGTATTCAATGGCATATACTACTTACATTTTCTTGATCCAGTTTGTCATTAATGGGCATTTAGGTTGATTGCATGTCCTTGTAATTGTGAATAGGGCTACAGTGAACATTTGCATCAAGTGTCTTTATGTTAGACATACAAATATATGAAAAATGTTCAACATCACTAATCATCAGATAAATAAAAATCAAAACCACAGTGAGATGTCATCTCATCTCACTTAAAATTACTTTTATTTAAAAGAAAGGGAATAACAAATGCTGGTGAGGATGATGAGAAAGGGAACCTGTCTTCCACTGTTGATGGAAATGTACATTTGTTCAGCCACTATTAAAAGCTGTATGAAGGTTCCTCAAAAAACTAAAAATAGAACCACCATAAAACTCAGCAATTCCATGACTGGGTATCTATCCAAAATAAAGAAAAGTAATACATCAGAAAGATATCTGCACTCCTATGTTTATTGCTGTGCTTTTTGCAATAGCCAAAATATAGAATCTACCCCAGTGCCCATCAGTATAAAGGAATGGATTAATAAAATATGGCATATATACACAATAGAATATTATTCAGTCATAAAAAGAATAAAATCTTGTCATTTGCAGCAATATGGATGAAACTGTAGGTCACTATGTTACCTAAAATAAACCAAGCACAAAAAGGCAAATATGACATGTGTTCACTCATATATAAGAGCTAACATAGTGCATCTCATGAATATAGAGTAGATTGGTGGTTACCAGAGGCCAGGAAGAATTGGTGGAAGATGAAGAGAGGTTAATTAATGAGTGCAAATACACTGTTTCAAAACAGAAATAAAACCTAGTGTTTTGTAGATCAGTAGGCTGACTATAGTTATAATAACCAATTGTATATTTTAAAAAATATTGAAATGAGTAATTGGAATATTTCTAGCATGAAGAAAAGAGAAAATATAAAGTGATTGATATTATAGTTGTACTGATTTGATGTTCACAAATTATATGAATGTGTTAAATTATCACATGTACCACAAAATATAGACATCTATTTTGTATCAATAAAATTTAAACAACAACAAAAATAAGTGGTCTCCTGTTTGTGAGGTCCCAAATGGTACTTTGCAATTGTCACTATTAAAGGGCCTTTGTACATTGAACATGGAAGTTTAAAAGTAGGAAAGCATTCGACTCCAATGTAGAGGTCCCAGATTTCTGTGTGGAGGCCTAAACTATGTAAAATTACAATAAATGTGTATGTGGTTGTTACATGCTCATCATGCTCATAAAACTTTACCTAGTTTATGTGTACCCATGTAGAAAATGAAGGAAATATGTAAAAATAACAAAAATTGCATTATTGTTCTGGGACTATAAGTAACTTTCAAAATTTATTTAAAAGAGAGAAATCATGTAAAAAAGAAAAAAGGCATTAAGTAAAAGCTAAGGAAATCTGAATAACCTATGGACTTGAGTTAATAATAGTGTATGAATACTGATTCATTAATTGTAACAAATGTATCAAACTAATGTAAGAGACATAATACAAGAAACAAGATTGGGATACATGGGAACTCTGCATTATCAGTTAAATTCTTTTTAAGTCTAAAACTAATGTGAACAATAACGTCTATTAAAATTGTCACAGAACCCTGGTTTCCAACCAGAAAGCTTGGAGTTCAAATTTTATTTCCTGACCATCCAATTCTGTTTCAGTGTCACTGTGGGTTATCAGCCTCCCAGAGGTGCCAGGAAAATAAGCAAAGGGTGCTGGTTTCACTGACAACCAGGTGTTCAGACTCAAAGCCAAGAACGCAAATTGGGCACTCAGCAGATGTGTCTGGTTTGGCCATAAGCATTTTTGGCAGATTCTAATGAAAGATCCGGGGAAATGTGTTGGGCATGAAACAATGTAATTTGACTCTCTAAAGTTTCAGCGCCAGCAATAAGCTGTAAATTGTGGCAATTTTAATACAGGATGTGTTCCAGGTTTTGTCTATTTCTGTTTCTATTTAGTCTATTTATTATCTCTCATATTTATGAAAAGCAATGTACAAGCAAGATGATTTTTTTTTATGTGAGCTAGATATACCCTTCCAACAGCATGGGACTAACTCAGCATGGGTTAGTTTAATTCCATGGGGTTGGCCATGCATTAAGAAAGATTGTTTTTCAATCTGAGGCTTTGAAAGACACTGAAAATACAGGTGTGAATAGAGCAGCAAATTAAGGGATGTGGGTTAGCTTTATTCAAGTGGTTAGAAATGCAATGCAGGCATGCTTGGAAAAGGTGCATTAAGGTAAATATATTTTAATTTTCCAGACCTACAGTATATATTAATACTCATAGGCAACTTATGTTGACATATGTATATAGTCCCAGAATAAAAATAATTTCAGATGCAATAATGATAATAATAAATATTCAGATGAGTTTTAGTAAAACTATGCACTTAAATGATAATTAACCTTTGGGTTATTAATATGTAATCAGAAATAATCAGAAGGGAAATCTGTAATGAAAGCCACACATATTAAAGACAAATGCACCTTTTGCTGACAGATGAGGAGAGGGATAAAGACAATTCCTCGATCATAGATTACTTGTATCACAATTGGAAATGAGGACTACAATTAATAATAGAAGCTTGATTGAACTCATAATCACGGAATTTTTAAAAACATAAAAGTATATTTTATTATTTTTTATCTTTCGTAGGAACCAACTGCAAGTACATCAGAAATGCTCAATACAAGAGAAAGGAATGACAAAATATTGTTAGACTCCTTCGTATGTGCACATGTGTTTGTAAATGATTTGGAATGAGTCCTTAGTGATTTTACCAAAAAATCTTCTCTGGGCTTGTCGGTAGACAACATTAGCATATCTGTGAGTTATAGGAGATTCAATAGCCATCATGGGTTAATTAGTTATGTGTTTTCTGACTTTATGTTGAAAGAAATATTTCCTTTTAAAGGCCGATACTATTACTATCATTTATAAAGGTAGTTGATCTTGGTTTAAACATTAAGCATTCAATAATTAGTGCCTACTGGCATATTTTTTCAGTATTATTGAGATTTTCTGTCTTCAAATTCAATACTACATTGAGGTAAGTGAGGCCTTGGGTACAGATTTACAGGGGTATGAAAAAAAACTTCAATAATCCATATAAATACAATTTTACTGTAATATTTTAAAATGTTAAGATACAAACATTTTAAATAAAGACAGTCCTAGGCCAAGATGTACTGAATCTTGAAGCCAAAGAAAAGATGTTCTCATGTATATGTTATACTAGTTTCCTGGTTTTAATGAAAGCATGCTCATCAATAAAATTTTCAAAATCTACACTTAGAAAAAAATTAAAAACAACAAAAAAAAAGAATTAGAGTAAATAAAATATTTAACCTTAAAATAATGTGAGTTCTAATATACCTAATTTTTAATTTTTCAACACTTTTAGGCTACATTAATGTTATGGAAAAATATAAAAATTAAAAAATATAAGCTAGGTTCAGTGGTTCATTCCTGCAATCTTAACACTTTGAGAGGCTGAGGCAGGAGATTGCTTGAAGCCAGGATTTTGAGATCAGCCTGAGCAATAGAGTGAGACCCTTTCTCTACAAACTATTTTCTTTTTAATTAGCTGGATGTGGTGGCTCTAGTCCCACTTATTTAGGAGGCTGAGGTGGTAGGATTGCTTGAGCCCAAAAGTTTGAGGCTGCAGTGAGTTCTCATCACATCACTGCACTCCAGCCTGGGTGACAAAGCAAGGCCACATCTTAAAAACAAAATAAAAGAAAAAAGAAAAAAAAAACCATATAACGGGTACCTGATGAATAAATATGTCTTCTTTGTACCCACAAAATTAAAAATTAAAAAAGTATAAAGACATGTATACAGGGGCACATTTTTTTCTTTTTTCTTTTTGCCCTGTCTTATGCTACTGAACGTTTTTCTAATTTCCTCAGGATTCACCACTGCGTGGTGATGTCAGATCCTATCTTTATTTTTTATATTTTATTCATCATATTTTTTTCTCCTTAACTTTGATTTTTAAAGTGTTTCACTCAAATATGATGTATCTGAACTATTTTCTTGGATTTCTCAAGTTTGGTGCCCAAGACAAGTGTCTAACTCTCCTCAACCTAACCCTAGCATTGTGTTGGATGAACAATTTATCTTTCAATCATTCAATACCCTCAGGCACTGTAAAGACAGGTACATTCAACAAGTGGCTTTCTTTCAAAGAGAGCACAGCTTTTGTTTACCTTAACAAGGACCAAAAAAACCCTGAGCTGCAACTTCTTGAGCCTATAGTAGTTCATTTGGGGAAAAGAGTCTAACCTGTACCCTAAGATTTTTAAAAAAATCTTGTCCTGTTATAATAAATAATAGTTTGTTTGGACTAAATTTTTTTAAAGTGCAAAATAATTTCTATCACTTTGATGAAGATGTCTTTTGATTCTTAATCTTAGGATATCCTAGTTTCTTGTCTCATCTTTTGTGTGCATCTTTGCCGGTTTTAATGAAGGATGTTAACTTCTGAGGTCAGGTCTCTGCCTACTACTGTTTTAAATATTTCTGTCCCTAGCTATTGCCTCAAGAAATAAATTCAAACTTTCTGGGTAAAAAAAATACACGGAATTTAAAACAAACTAAAAAGATTACTTAACTCTTTCCTGCTTTTTTTCCCGATTTATGAGATTTTTTTTTTCTTCCTGCTATTAAATCATTCATAAGAGCAGAGAAAGCAAGTTATGTTGGAGCAGATTTCATTTGTTTAGAGAAAGTCAACAGAATGGCCCTATTAGTCACTCAAAGGTGGGATATAAATGGAATAGTTGTTTTGGTGGAAGCCCAGGTACTAATAAAGTAATTAGCCTAAATTAGCAAATACATTAGACCTAACACTCTACATGATAATGTCTAATTGTTGGGAAAAAATTCTTCCTGGTTTTGAGGACATCTTGAAGATCTTTTTAGTGAATTTTTGATTTTCACCTCTACATGAAAGCAAGTATGAGAGAGAGGAGAGAGAGCTAGTGCTCAAGTGCTGGAGAGAATTAGGAAGTCAAAAAGAGGAGGGAGGGGAGAGGAGAGAAGAAAGAGGAAAAATGGAAGGCAGCCTGGAGTGGCTGAGTGGAAAGATTGCAAATATAATCAGAACTTAGAGTTGGAGAACTAGTGTTGAGCGTAAAACAGCAGGTGTTGGAAATAAAACAGCTTCAAGGTTAGATTTGAGATTACATTATTTCTCTTTTTAACCTCTGAGAGTTTTCTGCCTTACTTTTTGCGGGGTAGCTGCTACTAATCTGCTGTGTAAATGAACTCTATTTGGTCAGTTGATATTGTGTTATTGTAAATGCATAAAATTGAATTATAGTGCTTTGGTGAACCTGGGTAGTTTTTTCCATATAAACCACACACTAAAATGAACACCCTGTTCAATCAATATTGTATAGTATTAAATTCAGAAAGACACATCCATTTTCCAGGCTAGTCAAATAAGTAAATATATTCTATGTCATTTTTTGGCATAAATTTATGAGTTTTTATTTATCTATTAAAAGAATCAGCTTTTGATTTCATTTATCTTTTGTATTTTTTTTTGTTTCAATTTAATTTAGTTTTGCTCTGATGTTCGTTATTTCTTTTCTTCTGTTGGGTTTTGGTTTGGATTTATTCTTGTTTCTTGAGTTCCATGAAGCGTGACATTAAATTGTCTATTTGTGCTCTTCCAAATTTTTGATGTAAGCATTTACTGCTATGAACTTTCCTCTTAGCACTGCTTTTGCTGTATGTCAGAGATTTTGATAGGTTGTGTCACTATTATCATTTAGTTTAAGAATTTTTTTTTTTTTTTTGAGATGGAGTGCTCACTCTGTTGCCCAGGCTGGAGTGCAGTGGCATGATCTTGGCTCACTGCAAGCTCTCCCTCCTGGGTTCAGGCCATTCTCCTGCCTCAGTTTCCTGAGTAGCTGGGACTACAGGTGCCTGCCACCACGCCCAGCTAATTTTTTGTATTTTTAGTAGAGATGGGGTTTCACCATGTTAGCCAGGATGGTCTCGATCTCCTGACCTCATGATCCGCCTGCCTTGGCCTCCCAAAGTGCTAGGATTACAAGTGTGAGCCACTGCTCCCTGGCTGGTCAAAGAATTTTTTAACTCCCATCTTGATTTCCTTGTTGACCCAATGATCATTCAGGAGCAGGTTATTTAATTTCCATGTATTTGTATGGCTTTGAGGGTTCCTTTTGGAGTTGTTTTCCAATTTTACTACACTATGGTCTGAGAGAGTACTCGATAAAATTTCAGTTTTCTTAATTGTGGCCTACGATACAGTCTATCTTGTAGAATTTTTCATGCGCTGATGAATAGAATGTATATTCCGCAGTTGTTGGGTAGAATGTTCTGTCAGTATCTGTTAAGTGCATTTGCTGTAGGGTATAGTTTAAGTCCACTGTTTCTTTGTTGACTTTCTCTCTTGGTGACCTGTCTAGTGTTGTCAGTGGAGTATCAGAGTTCTTCAATATCATTGTGTTGCTGTCGATCTCATTTCTTAGGTATAGTAGTAATTGTTTTTATAAATTTGGGAGCTCCAGTGTTAGGTGCATGTATATGTAGAATTGTGATATTTTCCTGTTGGATTAGTTCTTTTATCATTATATCATGTCCCTCTTTGTCTTTTTAAATTGCTGTTGCTTTAATGTTTGTTTTGTCTGATATAAGAATAGCTACTCCTGCTTGCTTTGAGTGTCCATTTGCATGGAATATCTTTTTCCACCCCTTTACCTTAAGTTTATGTGAGTACTTATGTGTTAGGTGAGTCTCCTGAAGATAGCAGAAACTTGATTGGTGATTTCTTATTCATTCTGTCTTTCTGCACCTTTTAAGTGGAGCATTTAGGCCATATATATTTCATGTTAGTAATGAGATGTGAGGTACTATTCTATTCATTGTGCTATTTGTTGCCTGATAACTTGTTTTGTTTTTTTTTTTTCGTTTTGTTCTATATGTCCTGTGAGATTTATGCTTTAAAGAGTTTCTAATTTGGTGTATTTTGAGGATTTGTTTCAAGATGTAGAACTCCTTTTAGCAGTTCTTGTAGTGATGGCTTGGTAGTGGCAAATTCTCTCAGCATTTGTTTGTCTGGAAAATACTGTATCTTTCCTTTGTTTATGAATCTTAGTTTCACTGGATACAAAATTCTTAGCTGATAATTGTTTTGTTTAAGAAGGGTAAAAATAGAACCCCAATCTCCTACCTTGTAAAGTTTCTGCTGAGAAATCTGCTGTTAATCTGATAAATTTTCCTTTATAGGTTACCTGATGCTTTTGCTTCACAGCCCTTAAGATTCTTTCCTTTTCGTCTTGACTGTAGATAACCTGATGACTATGTGCGTAGGTGATGATCTTTTTGCAGTAAATTTCCAAGGTGTTCTTTGAGCTTCTTATATTTGGATGTCTAGATCTGTAGCAAGGCTGGGGAAGTTTTTTTTTTTTTTTTTCATTTATTCCCTCAAACATGTTTTCCAAATTTTCAGATTTCTCTTCTTCCTCAGGAATACCAATTATTCTTAGGTTTGGACAGTTAACATATGTCCAAACTTCTTGCAGGCTTTGTTCAATTTAAAAAGCTTTTTTTCTTTGTCTTTAACAGATTGGGTTAATTCAAAAGTCTTGTCTTTGAACTCTGAAGTTCTTTCTTTTGCTTGTTCAATTCTACTGCTGAGACTTTTCAGTGCAATTTTCATTTCTCTACGTCGGTCCTTGATTTCCAGAAGTTGTGATTGTTGTTTATTTATACTATCTATTTCACTGAAGAATTTTTCTGTCATATCCTGTATCATGGTTTTTGTTTCTTAATGTTGGACTTCACCTATCTCTGGTGCCTCCTTGATTAGCTTAATAATCAACTGTATGAATTCTTTTTCTGGCAATTAAGATATTTCATCTTTGTTGGACCCATTGCTGGTGAACTGATATGATCTTTTGGGGGTGTTAAAAAACCTAGTTTTGTCATATTATCAGAATTGTTTTCCTGGTTCATTCTCATTTGAGTAGACGATGTCAGAGGGAAGATCTGGGATTCAAGGGTTGCTGTTCAGATTCTTTTGTCCCACAGGGTGCTCCCTTGATGTGGTGCTCTCCCCCTTTTCCTAGGAATGGTACTTTCTGAGAGCCAAACTGTAGTTATTGTTTTTAGTCTTCTGGGTCTAGGCACCCAGCAGAGCTACCCAGCTCTGGTGGAGGTAGCAGGGGAGTGAAGTGGACTCTGTGAGGGTCCTTGGTTTTATTTTTGTTTAGTGCACTTGTTTTGTGTTGGTTGGCCTCCAGCCAGGACGTGGCACTTTCAAGAGTGCATCAGCTGCAGTCCTATAGGGAGGAAGCAAACTTGCCCTAGAGATACCTTGTTAAGTATTCGGGTTTCTCAGGTGTTGGGCAGGGCCATAGACCTCCCAAGAGATAATGACCTTTGTCTTTGGTCACCAGGGTGGGTAGGGAAAGACCACTAGTTGGGGGAAGGGACAGGCTTGCCTGAGCTTAGCCTCTTCTTGAGCAGGGCTTGCTGTGGCTGTTTGGGGAATGGGGATGTGGTTCCCAGTCCAGTGGAGTTGTATTCCCAGGGGGATTATGGCTGTCTCTGTTGAGTCATACACGTAACCAGGAAAGTGGGGGAAAACTAGCAGTCACAGGCCTCATCCCACTCCCACGCAGCCTGCAGTCCTAAAGGCCAGACTCATTCCCACCGTGTCTCCCCAACAGCACCAACTCTATTTTCAGGCAGCTGGTGGCCAGGGATGAGAACCTGCTCCAGATCACCAGCTTCCCCACTGAGAAAGCAAGCAGACTCACAGTTTTTTGGCATCTCAGGGAGCCTGCAGCAGTGATCCATTTCCTTCAAAGCGTCAGTGGATTTTCTCAGCTTTCCTGGTATGTTCCTGTGGTAATTCTTGGAGCAGAAGTTCACGATGTGAGTTTCCACATGCTGCTCTGTCCGTTCGAATAGGAGCTGCAAACCAGTCCTGCATCTTATCCAAGTTTCTTTTTTTTTTTTTTTTTTTTTTTGAGACGGAGTCTCGCTCTGTTGCCCAGGCTGGAGTGCAGTGGCCGGATCTCAGCTCACTGCAAGCTCCGCCTCCCGGGTTTACACCATTCTCCTGCCTCAGCCTCCCGAGTAGCTGGGACTACAGGCGCCTGCCACCTCGCCCGGCTAGTTTTTTGTATTTTTAGTAGAGACGGGGTTTCACCATGTTAGCCAGGATGGTCTCGATCTCCTGACCTCGTGATCCACCCGTCTCGGCCTCCCAAAGTGCTGGGATTACAGGCTTGAGCCACCGCGCCCGGCCCTCCAAGTTTCTTAAATTGTGTTAAACATACAACTTTGGTTCTTAGTTCTCTGTTGGAGTCTAGAGCTTTTATCAACTTTTCAAATGGGTGAGATTCAGTGGCATCTTGATAACCAGTGGCTCTCTAGAAAACAACAAAACACCTGATTGGCTGCTTTTGTTGATGTTGGTGGTATAAATAGTCCTGTGTTGACTGATTTCAAGCTACCAAATGTTTATAAAGGCTTCACAAAATTTCTGAATATTTAATAATTGGCTCTTGTGAGGTAGTCAGTTCTGGCTACAACCCAGTATTAGGTAAGAATAGGGAAAAAAGGCACTATGGAATTGCCTGTGATTATCAGCATATAGTTTAGATCTTGTATATCAATTGCTCTTTAAAATCTTGCTATTAATGTATTCAAATATTTTAAACTCAATTTATCCCAAACTAAATTTTATTTATTTATTTATTTATTTATTTTGAGACGGAGTCTCGCACTCCCGCCCAGGCTGTAGTGCAGTAGCATGATCTCGGCTCACTGCAAGGTCCGCCTCTTGGGTTCTCGCCATTCTCCTGCCTCAGCCTCCAAACTAAATTTATAATGTTTCTCCTCATCTTACTGACAGTTCTAATTTCTAAAACCTTACATAATACCATAAATAGCTTTTCACTGCATAATGATAAATGCCCAGTTTACTGTAGTGGGTTGAATAGTGTCTCCACTCTCAAAATTCATATCCATTTAGAAACTCAAAATAGGACCTTATTTGAAAATAGGGCCTTTGCAGATGTGCTTTGTTAAGGATTTTGAGATGAAATCATCTTGGATTTAGGGTGAGCCCCAAATTCCTTGACTGGTGACTGTATTAGAGAGTAAGAGGACACAGAGACACATGATGGGGAAAGGCTTCTGAAAATGGAAGCAGAAACCGGAGTTATGCTGCTATAAGCCAAGGAAGACCTGGCGCCACCAGAAGCTAGAAAAAAACAGGGTAGGTTCTTCCCTAGAGTCTTTGGAGGAACTGTAGTCCTGATGCACCTTGATTTTGTATTTGTGACCCCCAGAACTGTGAGAGAATACACTTCTATTGTTTTAGGCTGCCCAGTTTGTCAGTTAGTGATAATTTGCCACGGCAGCCCCAGAAAACACAAACTCTTACCACGGCATGCAAATGTCTTCATGGCCTAACCACTGTTTATTACCACAGACTCATTTTAGGATCCACATCCTATTTTCCGCAACCTCTAAACTACTTATGGATCCCTGAATATATCATGCATGTTTTACTTCTAGTTGTTTGTTCCCTTTGCCTACTCTCTCTGGAAGATGTCACCCGCCTTTCTTTGTGTGGCCATTTCCTCCTTCAGTAGTACTTTAATGTTACCTTCTCTGGAAAGTCCTTCTGGACCCTTTAAAAATATATAGGATTACAATGGATTTTTAGAATATCTTGTGTCTGTCTCATCACAACACAATATTATAACTGCCTGTTTACTCTTACTGTCCTCTAGACTGATTGACTCTGTAGAACAAAGACTGTGCCTTTAACATCATTCTAATTTCTGTGACTATTACAATGAAAGTCATCTAGAGATGACTGTTTAAATATTTGTTAAATGACTTAATTGATGACACAGAAAGATGATGCACACACACACGCGCGCGCACACACACACGCACACGCACACACACACATACACACACACACACACCCCCAGGGAAGAAACTTATGTTGAAAGGTAGCAGTGCATCGATACCTTCAAGTGAAGGCAAGCTTTAAATGTATAAACACATCATAGCATGTCCAGATGAATGTGATCATACATATAAGAGAAAACAAACAAACAAACAAACAAAAAAACCCCACTATTTTATGTGAGGAGCAATAGAGGAAATGGGTGGGAAAGTTGAAGATGCAAATTTCAGGTAATTTCAACAGGTATCAAATAGCATATTCAGGAACCATATTCACTCAGTGGTTTTCAGTGTCACCATGGTATCAAGGGATAGCCATTGGAATTATTAAAAAGCTATTGTAAGAATATATTCTGTCATTATAAAAATCATTCCAAAATCTAATGAACTTACTTGTGAAGTAATGTACATTCTCCCGCAGGGGAAGAAAGGTTGGGATAAATAACTTTAAGGATATTTATATAAGTGTTGTTCAGTAAGAAATTGGATTAGAAGAAAAACCAGGAATTTTACTCTAATTTTCATCAAGGGACACAAGCAAATACATTATTGATTCCTATACTCAGCAATACCAAAGAACAGTTTTTCCGGAAGCATTACTGCTCTATACACTTTGAAATTCTTTTACCACTGGTGATAACACAGTAATAAGAGTTAGGGCAATGTAGTTGAATGGCTCACTATATTGTACTATCATGAAGTATAGGTATGCTAAAGTGAGACAATCCCAAAAGTATGAAATCAACTTAATTATAGTCATCTTTCATTATTGAATTGTTTTGTTAATTATTGGATTACCTCATATTCTTACTTAAATACTGAATTTGTGTATTGATATACTTGTTTATCCTGTTATAATAGATAATAATATTCAGAAATAATAAAATCTGCCATTAGTCTCTTTTTTTTTTCGAACAGGCATGTTTCCCTGCTATCAGCTTTCTTAAAATTATTATCTTTTCATCCTCAAAAATCACTGACTGCCACAGGAGTCTGTTAATGGTATAAAGAATAAAATATCTTCTTATAATTTATGTCCTTGGATATAAATATGAATTGAAAATAACTTTTCAATGCGTGAGAGAAGCCTCTTGGAACATTTGTTTTCAAATGATCAGTAAAAATGGTATTTAGAATTAAAATCTGAGTCCATAAAACAGCATTTTCTGCTAAGTACACACACACACGTGCATGCACACACACATATACACACAATTTGTCAGCAGGCTATAGCCAAAGGGGCAACAGAATTCAACTGCAGTGAGGCTAATAGGGGCATCAGATACTGAAATAGAATTAAATTGAGAGTCAGGAATTAAACTTGACAGAAAGATTAATAATTCAGCTGGAAACATAGAAAGCAACACAAACAGTTTCAGCCTTTGCTTGGTGATTGTGTCATCTAAAAAGTAAATAAATAAAATAATGTGAAATGAAATCAATCACACTGCGGACCTTGATGTTTTTGGAAGTAGAATACTGAATGCCTGACAGAGTCCCTGAAGTTAATCCTGTGCCCTGTGGAAGGCTGCTTTCACCAGTTTTGCCTTATGCTGATCTATTGATTGGTCATAGCTGGCAAGCATTAGAGGGAGAAAGAAACTTACTGGCATCATATAATAATGTATATATTACATATTACATATATACACAATATATTAAATATATTTATTTATACACACACATTTAAATAGATGCATTATAATTACATATTTATGAAGTATAGAATGATATAGCCATACGTATAGACAAGTGTAATGACTAATTTAGGGTTATTAGCATATCTATCACCTCAAACATTTACTATTTTTTGTGCTAGGAACATTCAAAATTATCTCCTCTAGCTGTTTGAAAATAGGCAATAAATTATTAACTATAGTCATCCTATAGTGCTGTAGAAAACTAGAACTTATTCCTCCTAGCTAGCTGTAATTCTGTATTTATTAGCTATCCTCTCCTTGCCTTCTCTCCCTTCTCTTCTTCACAGCCTCTGGTAATCAGTATTCTATTCTCTACTTCCCCAAGCAAAACTCTTTCAGCTCTCATGTATGAGTGAGAAAATGTAGCATTTGTCTTTCTGTGCCTGCCTTATTTTATTTAACTATGTTCTCCAGGCTTATTCATGTTGCCATGAGTGACTGGATGTTATTATTTGTTGTGACTGAATAGTATTCCATTATATATAATCCAATATATAATATATATTAATATATTGTACATATAATATACATTAATATTTGATACATATAATATACATTTATATTATAAATATACATTTATATTTTATATATAATATACATTTATATATTATATTATATAAAAATATATAAATATATTTATATATTATATTATATAAAAATATATAAATATATTTATATATTATATATAAATGTATATTATATGTAATATATAATACATATAATATAATATATATCCCATTTTCTTTATATATTCTTTATATATTTATATATTTATATAATATTCTTTATATATTTATATATAAACATATACATCTTTATATATTTATATATTTATATATTATGTATTTCTTTATATATAAATTATATATAATATATAAATTATATGTTATAATATATCACATATAAATTATATGTTATAATATATCATATATTATACAATTATATATTATATAAATATAAAATATGTAATTATATATTATATAAATATAAATATATATTATATATTATGTATAATATGTATATTATAAATATACATTTAATTAAATAATATATTATAATTATATAATTATAATTAAATAATATATATTATATATAATTTTATATATAATTATATATATAATATATATTATTAAAATAATAAAATATAAAATATATAAATATATTATAAATATATATAAAATATATATTATAAATATATAAATATATATTTATATATAAAGAATATATATATTCACTATACTTACATAAATATATATATATCCCATTATATTTATCCATATGTCCATTCATTGACACTATATCTTGGCTATCCTGAATAGTGCTGCAATACACATGGGTTGCATATTTCTTGTTGGTATACTGATTTTATTTCCTTTGAATAAATATCCAGTAGTGAGATTGCTGAATCATAGGGTAGTTCTATTTTTAGGTTTTTGAGGAATTATCATACTGTTTCCATTAAGATTGTACTGATTTATATTCTCACCAGCAATGTATAAAAGCTTCTTTTTCTCAGCACACTTGCTAATGTTTGTTGTTTTTTGTATTTTTAAAAATAGCCATTCAGAGGTGAGGTGACATCATATTATCGTTTTGCTTTGCATTTGTGTTTCCCCAATGATTAACGATATTTAACGTTTTTTCATATACCTGTAAGCCATTTGTATTTCTTGTTTTTGAGAAATATACATTCAGCTAATTTGCTCATTTTTAATCAGATTTTTGATGTTGACTTGTTTGAATTCTTTGTATATTCTAGATATTAATCCCTTGATAGATGAATACTTTGCAAATAATTTCTCTCATTCTGTACATTGTCTCTTCACTTTGTTGACTTTTTCTTTTGCTTTACAAAATAGGTTAAAACCAAAAACAGACACTGCCCATCTTACTTGTATGATTCTGTTACTCCTAGTCAAAATGGTAGTCAGGGAGGAGAGGCACAGCAAGATGGCGGAATAGAAAGTTCAACCAATTGTGCACCCCCTATGCAAGGACACCAAGTTACCAACCATCTACACAGAAAAAACACCTACATAAGAATCAAAAATCAGGTGAGCATTTGTAGTACCTGGTTTTAAATTCATATTGCTAAGAAAGGCACTGAAGAGACAGAAAAAACAGTCCTGAATCGCCCATGACACTGCTGCCCCAGCCTTGGCTGGGTGCAGAGGACTGGTGCAGAGAGCTTCTTGTGGCACTGGGGGAGGGAAAACACCACAACTGTGAGGCATTAAACTCAGTGCTGTTCTGTTAGAACAAAAAGGAAAACCAGACACAACTCAGCTGAGCCTGCCCACAGAGGGAGCATTTAAACCAACCCTAGCTAGAGGGGAGTCTGGAATCCCAGTGGTCCAAACTTGAGTGCCCACAAACCTCACCAGCAAGAACCAATGTGCTCTCAGTCTCTAAGTAAACTTGACAGGCAGTCTAGGCCATAAGAACTGGAAAGCTTAGGCAAGACCTATGGCTGAATTAGGCCCAGAGTCAATGAATTGGGGGCACACAACATACTGATACACCAGCTGGTGCTGGCATCACCCATGTCCTAACCTCAGGCTGCACAGCTCATGGCTCCAAAAGAGACCCCTTCCTTCTACTTTAAGAGAGGAGAGGGAAGAGTGAGGAGGATTTTTCTTGCAGCTTGGATACCAGCTCAGCCACAGCAGGATATGGCACTGGTCAGAGTCATGAGGCCCTAGCTCCCAGATGACATTTCTAGACACATCTTGGGCCAGAACAAAACCCGCCAGCTTGAAGAAAAGGAAACAGCTCTATCGCCTGCTAACTGATGAGCCCTTGGGCCCTGAAAAACAAACAGCTATACCCAGGTGCTTCATCAAAGGCCTTGGTGAGCCTCTGAGACTTGCTGGCTTCAAGTGAGACTCAGCACATTATCAGCTGTGGTGGTTACAGGGCAAAACTCTTCCTGCTTGAGAAAAGAAGAGGGAAGAGTAAAGGAGACTTTATCTTGCACTTTAGGTGCCAACATCACCGCAGGAGGGTCGAGCACCACCTGGATTCTTGAAGTCACTGATTCTAGAACTTCACTCTTGGACAGCATTTCTAGACCTGCCCTGGAGCATAGGAGAGCCCACTGAGCTGAAGGGTGAGTGCTAGGCCAGGCAACATTCACCAAAAGCTGACTTAAGAGAACTTAAGCCTTAAGGAAACATCAGTGGTAGTCTAGCAGGATTCCTCATGACCAGGAGTGATCATGGCTACCAGCTGAGGTACCGCTGCCTTTGGAAAGGAGAGAAACGAGTAGGAGGACTATGTCTTGTGCTTTGAGTTCCAGGTCAGCCACAATACAATAAAACAGCAAGTAGATTTCTAAGGTTTTGACTCTAATTCCCGACTCCCAGATGGCACTTCTGGATCCACTCAGGGCCTAAGGGGAACTTGCCACCCTGAAGGGAAGGACATAGGTCTGGCTGACTTTGCCACCTGCTAATTGTAGAGCCATGGGGCCTTGAGTGAACATAGGCAGTAGCCAGGAAGTGGTTACAGCAGACCTTGGGCAAGGCAGCGTTGTCCTGGCTTCAGGACTGACCCAATGCAGTCACAGTGGTGGTGGTCACAGAAGTGCTTTTATCACTCTACCACCAGACTTAGGTGGTTCAGAACAAAGAGAGAGACTCTGTGTTTGGGAGAATGTAAGGAAAGGAAACAAGAGTCTCCAACTGGTAATACAGAGAATTATCTGGGATCTTGTCCAAGATCATCAAGGCGATACCTCTATGTGTCTGCAAAAACCACAGTGTTACTGGGCTTGGGGTATTGCCTAGAGAAGAAACAACTAAGATCATAGCTCCCAAGTCCTTTAAAGTATCTGGAAAGCCTTCCCAAGAGGGACATCTACAAATAGGCCAAGACAGTGAAGACTACCATAAATATGTAAGTCTTTAATGCCCAGAAACCAAAGAACATCTACTGGCATCATCAACATCAAGGAAAACATGGCCTTACCAAATGAACTGAATAAAGCAACAGGAAACAATCCTTGAGAAACAGAGATATGTGACCAGTCAGACAGAGAATTCAAAATAGCTGTGTGGAGGAAACCCAGAGAAATTTAGGATAACAAAAATAGAGAAGGAATTCATAATTCTGTCAGAAAAATTTAACAAAAAGATTAAAATAATTTAAAAGAATCAAGCAGAAATTCTGGAGCTGAAAAAATAATGCAATTGGCATAATGAAGAGTGCATCAGAGATCTTTAACAGCAGAATGGATCAAGCACAAGAAAGAATTAATGAGTTTGAGTACAGGCTATTTGGAAATACACAGTGAGAGGAGATGAAAAGAAGAGTAAAATCCAATTAAACATGCTTACAGGATCTAGTCAATAGCCTCAAAATGGCAAATCTAAGGGTTATTGGCCTTAAAAAGGAAGTAGAGAAATAAATAGGGGCAGAAAGTTTATTCAAAGTGATGATAACAGAGACTTTCCCAAATCTAGAGAAAGATATCAATATCCAAGTACAAGAAATTTATAGAACTCCAAGCATATTTAACATAAAGAAGACTACCTCAAGGCATTTAATCAAACTCCAAAAGGTCAAAGATAGAGAATCATTTCTTTATCTCTGGATAAACAAGAGCAAGATAAGCAGCAAGATAAAAGAAATTTATAGCATAGAATTGAGCTCCACTATGTTTGGCAGCAGACTTTTCAGTGGAAACTTTACAGACCAGGAGAGACTAACATGACATATTTAAAGTGATGAAGGAAAAGGATATTTTACCCTAGAATAGCATATCCAGTAAAAATATCTTTCAAACATGAAGAAGAAATAAAGAATTTTCCAGACAAACAAAACCTGAGGTATTTCATCAATACCAGATCTGTCCTTTAAGAAATAGTAAAGGGAGTACTTCAATCAGAAATAAATGGTCATTAATGCACAATAAATAATCACCTGAAGGTACAAAACTTACTGGCAAGAGTAAGTATGAAAAAACCACAAAATATTATAACACTGTAACTGTGGTGGGTAAACTATTCTTATCCTAATTAAAAAGACTAAATGATGAGCCAATCAAAATTAATAACCACAACAACCTTTCAAGACATAGTCAGCACAATAAGATATAAACAGAAACAACAAAAAGTTAAAAAGCTGGCAGGGGGAAGTTAGGGTGAGTTTTTACTAGTGTTTATTTATTTATTTATTTATTTATTGCTTATTTGTTTATGCAAATAGTGTTAACTTGTTATCAAGTTAAAATAATGGGTTGTGACAGCATTTGCAAACCTCATGGTAACCTCAATGCAAAAAATATACAATAGATACACAAAATATAAAAAGCAAGAAACTAAATCATATCACCAGAGAAAATCATCTTCACTAGAGGAAGACAGGAATAAAAGGAAGGATGAAGAGAATACCGCAAAATAACCAGAAAACAAATAACAAAATGATGGGACTATGTCCTTACTTATCAATAATAATATTGAATGTTAGTGGACTACATTCTGAAATCCAAAGACATAAACTTGCTGAATGGACGGAAAAACAAGACCCATTGACCTCTTGCCTACAAGTAACACACTTCACCTATAAAGACACACATAGACCGAAAATAAAGAAATGGGAAAAGATATTCCGTGCCAATGGAAATGAAAAAGTATCAGGAATCACTCTACTTACTTAAAACAAAGGATATTTCAAGGCAATAACTGTAAAAAGACACAAGGAAGGTCACTATATCATGATAAAGGGGTCAATTCAGCAAGAGGATATAGCAATTTTAAATGTATATGCACCCAACACTGGAGCACAGATATAAAAAGGAAATATTATTAGAGCTACAGAAAGAGATAAGTCCCAATACAAAATAGCTGGAAGTTTCAGCATCCCACTGGCAGCTTTGGACAGACCTTCCTGACAGAAAATCAATAAAGAAACATCAGACTTAATCTGTACTATAGACCAAATGGATCTAATATATACTTAGAGAACATTTCATTCAAGAGATGTAGAATATACATTTTTTTTCTTCAGTACATGGATCATTTTCAAGAATAGGATATATTGTAGGTCACAAAACAAGTCTTAAAACATTTTAAAAAACTGAAATATCAGACAAGATTGGGCGTTTTTGGGATGGTATGGTCACAGACAAAAAGACTGAAATTATATCAACCATCTTCTCTAATCACATTGGAATAAAACTAGAAATTAATAATGAGAGGAATTTTGGAAACTGTACATATACATGGAAATTAAACAATATGCCTCTGAATGATCAGTAGACCAGTGAAATAATTAAGAAGGAAACTGAAAAATTTCTTGAAACAAATGATAATGGAAACACTACATACCAAAACCTATGAGACACAGCAAAAGTAGTACTACGAGGGAAGTTTACATCTGTAAGTGCCTACATCAAAAAGATGAAAATCTTCAAATAAGCAATGTAATGATGCATCTTACAATACTAGAAAAGCAACAGCCAACCAAACCCAGAAATAGTAGAAGAAAATAAATAATAATGATCAGTCCAGAAATAAACGAAATCAAAATGAAAAAAATTACAAAAATATCAATGAAATAAATTTTTTTTTTTTTTTTTTAAGTTAAACAAAAGTGACAAATCTTTAGCTGGGCTAACTAAGAAAAAAAGATAAAAAGATCCAAATAAATAAAATTAGAGATGACAAAGGAGACATTAAAACCAAACGTAGAAATTCAAAGCATCATTAGTGCGTGCTATGAGCAACTATATGCCCATAAACTGGAAAATCTAGAATAAATTGACAAATTTTTAGACACATAAAACCTATCAAGATTGAACCGGAAAGAAATCCAAAACCCGAAGGGTTCAATCACAGATAACAAGACTGAAGCCATAATAATAATAAAAAAAATATCTTTTTATAGGAAAGTCTAGGACCTGACAACTTCACTACTAATTTCTACCAAACATTTAAAGAACTAATACCAATTCTACTCAAACTGTTCCGAAAAATAGAGGCAGAGGGAATACTTCCAAACTCATTTTACAAAACCAGTATTACATTGGTACCAAAACCAAAGATCCACTAAAAAAAGAAACTAAAGGCCAATATATCTGATGAATATTGATGTGAAAATCCTTAACAAAATACTAGCAAACTGAATTCAACAATACATTAGAAAGATCATTCATCATGAGCAAGTGGCATTTATCTATAGGATGCAAGGATGATTCAACATATGCAAATAAATCAATGGGAACATCATATCAATATAATGAAAGATAAAAACAATATGATCATTTCAATTGACATTGAAAAAGCATGTGATAAAATTCAACATCTCTTCACGATAAAAACTCTCAAAAAACTGGGTACAGAAGGAACACACCTAAACAAAATAAAAGCCGTATGTGACAGACCCACAGCTAGTATCATACTGAATGGGGAAAATCTGAAAGCCTCTCCTCTAGGATCTGGAACACAACATCGATACCAACTGTCACCAGTATTATTCAACGTACTACTGGAAATTTTAATCTGAGTGGGCAGACAAGAGAAATACAAAAAGGACATCCAAAATGGAATGGAAGAAGTCAAATTATTATTGTTTGCTGTTGTTATGAATTTATATTTGGAAAAACCTGAAGATTCTACAGAAAAGCTATTAGAGTTGAAAATTAAGTACAGTTGCATGATAAAAAGTCATCAATAGATATGGAAATCAATAGTATTTCTATATGCCAACAGTGAATATTGTGAAAAAGAAATTAAAATGAGTAATCCCATTTACAGTAGCCACACATGAAATTAAATACCTAGGAACTAACCAAAGAAGCAAAATATCTCTGTAATAAAAACTATAAAACATTGATGAAATAATTTGAAGAGGGCACAAAGATTGGAAGAATACTCCATGTTTATGCATTGGAAAAATCAATATTGTTAAAATGTTCTATTACCCAATGCAATCTACAGATTCAATGCAATCCCTATCAAAATATCAATAACATTCTTCATGAGGAAAAAAATTCTAAACTTTATATGAAATAACAAAAGACCAAGAATAGCCAGAGCTATCCTAAGCAAAAAAACAAAAACAAAAACAAAAACAAACAAACAAAAAACTAGGGATATTACATTACCTGACTTCAAATTATACTGCAGAGCAATACCAACCCAAACAGCATGGTACCAGTATAAAAACAGACACAAAGACCAATGGAACATAATACAGAACCCAGAGGCAAATTCACACACCTACGGTGAACTTACTTTTGACAAAGGTGCCAAGAACAAACACTGGAGGAAAGATTGTTTCTTCAATAAATGGTACTGGAAAACTAGATGTGTATATCTAGACCCCTATCTCTCACCATATACAAACATCAAATCAAAATTAATTAATTACTTAAATCTAATACCCAAAACTATGAAACTACTACAAGAAAGCATTAGGGAAAATCTCCAGGACATCAATCTTGGCAAAAATTTCTTGAGCAATACCCCACAAACACAGGCAACTAAAGAAAAAATGGACAAATGGTATCACATCAAGTTGAAAAGCTTCTGCACAGCAAAGGAAACCATCAACAAAGTGAAGAGACTACTCACAGAATGGGAGAAAACATTTGCAGATGACCCATCTCACAAAGGATTAATAACCAGAATATATAAGTAGCTCAAACAACTCTATAGGAAAACATTGAATAATTTAATTAAAAAATGGACAAAAGGTTTGAGTAGATATTTCTCAAAAGAAGATGTACAAATGACAATCAGGCATATGAAAAGGTGGTTAACATAATTGATCATCAGATAAATGTGAATCAAAATTACAAGGAGATATCATTTCATCCCAGTTAAAATGGCTTACATCAAAAAGACAGACAATAACAAGTGCTGGTGAGGATGTGGAGAAAAGTAGATACTTGTACACTTTTGGTGGGAATGTAAATTAGTATAACCACTATGGAGAATATTTGGAGGTTCCTCCAAAAACTAATAGTTGAGCTACTATATAATCCAGCAATCCTACTCTTGGGCATATACCCAAAAGAAAGGAAATCGGTATATTGAAGAGATATCTACACTCCCATGTTTGTTGCAGCACTGTTCACAATAGCCAAGATTTGGAGGCAACCTAAGTGTCCATCAACAGATGAATAAGGAAAATGTGGTACATACACACAATGGAGTACAATTTAGCCATAAAAGATAATAAGATCCAGTCATTTGCAACAACATGGACGGAAGTGGTGATCATTATATTAAGTGAAATAAGGCTGGCGCAGAAAGACAAAGCATCACGTGTTCTCACTTATTTATGGGAACCAAAAATCAAAACAATCAAACATGTGGACACAGAGAGTTAAAGGACAGCTACCAGAATCCGCAAAGAATGGGTTGTTGAAGGGGAGAGTGTGAATGGTTAGTGGGTTAAAAGAAATAGAAAGTATGAATAAGGCCTAGTATTTGATAGCACAACAGGATGACTACAGTCAATACTTACTGTACATTTTAAAATATTAGGTTGGTGCAAATGTTATTGCTGTTTTACCATTTTAAAGTAATTGCAAAAAACACAATTACTTTTGCACCAACCTAGTAAGTTGAAGAGGGTAATTGGATTGTTTGCAGTTCAATGGATAAATGCCTGAGGGGATGGATACCCCATTCTTCATGATGTGCTATTTCACATTGCATGCTTGTATCAAAACATATCAGGTATCCGAAAAATATATACACCTACTATGTACCCACAAAAATTGAAAAGTAAATTTAAAAAAAATTTAAAAAATTAAAAAATGTGGCGGTTAGGTTTCTCTGCCTAGGGTTACACCAGATTTCATTTTCTTCCTGTGATATCAATAGGAAAATTAGTTGCAAACCAGTACAGATGGAATGAGCTGACAGAACGTAATATACAAGTTTAAAGTATATAAACAAATCCATAAAAACTACTATATAAAATGTGTAGCCACAAGCTGAGTAGTGTGCATTAAATTTGTAAGAATATAAGAAAAGAAATGAGTAGTCTATGCAGGCAAGCCAGAATACTTCAGAATTCTCTCCTCAACCCCCACCAATCACACCCCAGCATTTCATAATTACTGTTTCCATAGTACATTATGCATTTACCCACCTTGGAAGGTGTATTATTTTCTAGGACTCCCATAACAAAGTACCGTAGACTTGATGGCTTAAGAAACAAATGTATTTTCTCACATTTCTGAAGGCTGGAAGTCCAAGACTATTGTATTGGCAGCTTGATTTCTTCTGAGGCCACTCCTTGACTTATAGGTGGCCATCTTCTTCCTATGTCTTCTCATGGTCTTTCCTTTATAATTGTATGTGTCCAAATTTCCTCTTCTTATAAGACACCAGTCAGATTGGATTAGAGACCACCCTAATGATTTTATCAAAACTTAAGTACCACTTTAAAGACCTATTTCCAATTGCAGACATGTTCTTAAGTGCCAAGGTTTAGTACTTCCACATACAAATTGAAGGGACACAATTCAGTCCATAACAGAGGGTTTGGGATTTGTTCAGGTAGAAAACTATCTTTTAACATCTTCATAGGAGTCCAGTTTCCCTGACCCTCACACACCTCATTCTTGAACAGTTAAGTATGTTGGAGTGATGTGAGGGTGTTTTGCACATGAGCTAATGATGGGAAGATGAATTATTCTTCCTGACTGGAACATCATTAACTCTTACTGGACAGTTAATGAGTTCAGTGCTAGATGCTGATGACTTTACACCTTTGTAAGTAATAGAAGAGAAAAAACATCAGTATATTCCATGGATTCATGGGTACTCTATGGGCATACAATTACAATTCTCTTACAAAGCTGAGTTGTTTCTTTTATTTTATTTTTGTCGATAGACATTCACATACCTCATATGGACCCCTCTGGTGTATAATATTAGCCAAAGAGTTTTAACTCCAAAAGCAACAGATGGGTCAATGCTAGAAATTCTGAAGTACAAAATGGGGAGGTGTCAAAGACATCATAATGTATACACAGCTATGGCAAAGATGTATCTCAGTATTTTCCTCTTTTCACTATACACTTGAAAGTATGAGTTTCTGTGATCCACATATACTTGAGTCAGTTTATTCTCTTGAGACCAAGTTAAGGCATTACTTTACTTTCTCATATAGTCTTTCAATTTTGGGAGGATATTAAAGTCCCTAAGTTATTACTAATCCCTTTATATTTTCTAGGTTAATACAGGACTGTCAAAAAGCTGTGGTTGTTTTTGTAGAGAAGGTGGCTATAGAATTTAAAAATTATTAAGTTTTATCTAGTTATTTTCCAGTGGCAAAATACAATGTAACAGCCTAAGCAAAATTATTAGGTACACATAGAAGTAGTGAAGGTAAGCAGAATTTTTGAGTACCTATTATGACCAGGAATGTAATTAGGTATTTGCATATAGGATCTTAATCTTCACAATAACTTTATGGCTAAACGTTATCATAAGCATTTACAGATGGAGAAAGAGCTGACAGAAGTAACTAAACAATATGCTCCAAGTCACTAGAGGGTAAGGACCAGAATTGGAACAACTCTACTCTTTTCAAAAATCCATGCTCCTTTCATTACACAGTAAGACTGCTTTTGCTAGTAAAACCATCATCCAGTTCAGTATTCTGTGGTTCTCGAACAACTGGTTCCATGGGACTGGTGTAACTGCATATTAATTTCTTCTGGTCTTCTTCCTTTATCCAGGTATTGTTTTATTGTTAGGGGATTCTGGTAACCACCATGGGGGTAATGCCAACATGTCTTATTTTTTATTTCATATTAAACATTTTATCAAGAAAATAACACATTTAAACTCAAATGTAACTCAGCATAGTTATCAGACAATGACTTTTCCTTATGCTCAAGTTCTCTTTTCTTTTCTTTTCTTTTTTTTTAAATGGAGTTTCCTCCTTGTCACCCAGGCTGGAGTGCAATGACGTGATCTCGGCTCACTGCAACCATTGTCTCCTGGGTTCAAGCAGTTCTCCTGCCTCAGCCTCCCATGTAGCTGGGGTTATAAGCATGCACCCCCACTCCTGGCTAGTTTTTTGTATTTTTAGTAAAAACGGGGTTTCACCATGTTGGCCAGGCTAGTCTTGAACTTCTGACCTCAAGTGATCTGCCCGCCTGCTCAAGTTCTACCATTCATTATTCAGGTATCTGGCACACACCCACATGCACACTCACATACACACACACAGAGACACATGCACACTATCTCTTCACATGAGATAAACTTTCAAAACAGTTTAATTCTAGCTCTTAAAATAGTCAGTAATAATTAGTTTCATACAGGTCTGTGAGGGTTTAACAACTGTCCTAAATCTCTCTGGCTTTACCTGACAGAGCAGTCCCTAAATGCCAGGCTACAGTTTTCAATGTCGGGAAATGACTTAAAACCAAAGCAAGAGTATAAGTACCTGCTCTGGATTAAAAGTCATTCATTTGTTTTAGTATTGGATACATTGACCCATATTCTTAGATTCTGAAATATTTCTCCAGTTTCCAAGTTGGCTTTCCATTCCTTCGTAATTTCCCAGTTTATATGTGTCTAGCTTGAACCTCAGGGCCAGATCTGTGTATTTGGAGTTACTACTGACTGTTTCTCTTCTCTTAACTCATTAACTTATTTATTTGTAAATATGTATTAATTAACTGAAATATATTTGGGTGTTTTTTGGTTGCTGGGGTACAGTACTCTAAAAAGACAAAGTTGCTGTTTTTATGTAGCTTATACTTAATTAGGATGTGCAGATAAAAATAATGGTATGAATGTATAAATCTAGATAGAGATTCAAACTTTAAAGATAAATTAAAGAGTATATGGAGATAAAGATATATGGGGCCTAATAATTTGTTAGGGTGGCAGGGAATGTACTTCTAGGGAGCTGATATTTGAACAAAGACCTGAATGGAGTGAGGAAGAAACTTCTAGATTATTTGGAAGGAGAGTTTCTAGTCAAAAAGGCAACAAGTGCACATGCCCTAAGGCAGTAGCTCATTGGGGTCCTTGAAGAACAGCAAAGAAAATGATGTGATTGGAATATTAAAACAAAGGAAAACGTAGGAACGTGAATACACAAAGTTGTAGAAGTATCCAGAGGCTAGAATATTTAGCCTTTGTGAGCTGTGGAAAAGCATTTAGATTTTGCTTTCTGTGCTATGAGAAGCCACTAGAGGTGTTTGATTTACCTGGAATCATCTAATCTGATTGTGCCCTAAAAGATTACTCTGGCTGCTGTTACTCTGACTGCAGTAAGTAGTGTGGACTGAGAGGTCAAAGCAGCAACAGGAAACACAATGAAGAGGTCATATCTGTACGTATACCATAGCATCATGTTGTAAACCTCAAACATACACAATAAATTTTATTTTACTTTTAGTAAGAGGCTGGCATAGTAGTCTGGGTGAAACATAGCAGTGACTTAAAATGTAATGGGAACTGTGCTGGTGGTAATAAGAGGTCATATTCTGGATATTATTTACACACACATATTTAGTGTCAATGGAACTTACTAATGGAAAACCAAGAAAAATCTCCAGGTTTGGTATTTGAATTATAACATTGACAGAGATGATGGTGATAGCAAAAACAAAATGTTTCAGAGGGTAATGAAGAGCTCATGTTATGTTTCAGATATGTACTGGGAATCCTAGTGGATATGACAATTAAGTAGTGATATATGAAAGTATGAAATACAGGAGAAAATCTGTGGCTAAACTTGTCATAAATAGGGAAATAGTACCTTTAAAGTTATGACCTTAGGTGAGACCAAGAAGGGAAGCAGTGTAAATACAGAAAGAACAAAGTTTGAGAATTGAGCCCTAGAACTATCCAATTTTCAAGGATTAGAATGAGACAGAGTTTTCTACAAGGAAGACTGGGAAGGAGTGGCCAAGGCAGTATGTGGAAAATCATAAAGTGAAATAACTTAGAAGTCAAATGAAAAAAAGTGATTCAAGGTAAAGGCCATGCTAAATGATGTCAAATGTTACTGAGAATGTAAGATGATAACCTAGAACGTGGAAATGTGGAGGTATTTGGTATTATTTGCAATAGCAATTCCAAAGGATGAACAGAAACACAGTGCTGTTTGGAGGGAGTTCAAGCAATAAGAGGAGGAGAATATAACGAATATAGACACTCTCTTTGAGGGAAACAGAGAAGTGAAATTGTGCATGGAGAAAAATATAATAATATATGGGGGTGTGTGCACACATGTGTTTATAAACAATCTTTCTCATTGTTTATACACACAATAATTAGACACAACGAGAAAGATACAGTAGATACTGAATTAAATTATATATTCTGAAGAAAGAGATAATTTTATTATCCACATCCTTACTAGGATCCGGTATACAAAGGAGGGATTTCTTAGGATCAAACAGATGTTATTTGTCATAACTGGGGAGAAGATACAGTAGGTAGATTCAAATGTAGTAATCTGGGAAGTAGACATGGTCATGGAAACGTGTTTCAGTTTTCTTCACTTTGCTTTTTTTCCCCTGGTAAAATGAAAATCAAGGTCATAAACTGAAATGTGAACTAGCTGCTGGGACAGGAAGAGAATGGATTGACAAGAGAAATCTAATAGGAGTCTCAGGCAGCACGGAGTCCCCACTTGTCATTGAAAACTGATTTGTAAGTTAATGAACCAGCTTTTCTCTAGTTATATGAGTCTTTTGGGTTCATTTATGGAGTAGGCAAAGAATAAACATGTTCTGCCTTGACAGCAGAATATGTTGGAGTGGCAAAGGACCAAGAGAGTGGAGTATGAATGAAAATGCATTAGTATAGAGACGAATCATGGAAACAGAGGGGATATAGATGAAACAAGGAGGTAAAGAGAATGATGGGTAGTGAAATGTTGGTAGGGTCAATGAATCTGAAGTACGGATAGGACTGGGGATTGTGATGCTACACTGCTAAGTTAGAGAGACAGGTCGTACTGTGAAAGCGGACACATGAAGTGAGTATTATGAGGTACAATAGTAATTGGGAAAAATAGTGTTCAGTAAGTAATCCTGAGAATGAGCAATTGAGGAGGGATGGAAGATTAAAGCGTCAGTAGTGGGGAGAAAAAGGATGAGAAACACAGTGAGATGGACGAATTATTTTAAGACACTAGCAATAGTGGCCAACATCAGAGTGGAGAGAGAGCAGTAAGCCATGTGCAAAAAAATCTTCCATGAAAGAGTATATACCCAGGAAAAAAGGAAGTACCTTCAAAGGAACATAGTTCAAGTATCTGATGGCAGATAATTTAATGTCCTTTTTGTTTTGTTTTGTTTTAGGGGTGAGGCAATGAGAAATGGGAGAAAAAGTTATCCTCTACAGATCCAGCTATAGTTTTGTTGCTGAGAAAACACAGCCAGCACCATGAGAGGACTAGTGGGGATGTAGTATTATCTTTAGCCAACACCACCAACATTACATTCAGAGCAAAAATAAAATGAAGGCGAACTTCAGAGAGGCAGTGGGTATAAGAGGTTTTGCTGACAGCATGGTGTAAAGAATAAGACCTTGAGTCCGGCGATGGTTAGTACACTCTAATGAATATGGAAACCTTTATGATATGGGATAGCTGAAAACAAAACAAAACAAACAAACAAAAATCAGGCTTCTAGTGGTGACTTGGTAATCAAGGAATCAGTCAGTATTAATAGTATCTAAAAGAAATACAGACAATCAGTTCTTACGTTAGTTATATTTCTTGGGACTGTTGGGTGGTTTAGAGACTTTAGGAAGGTCAGAGTTCTATGGGTCTCCCTTGAAATCCTACTGAGAGCAAGACCGAGACAGGTAGAGATGCAATCTAATCAGAAATACTTGTCCTTGGAACAGTTCCTTCCCCCTCCCATTCTGCTACCAAACCTGATGGGAAAATGTGTCTCCTTTTCTTTAATATTTTTTGTGAATATAGTGCCTATGTCAGAAATGATTAAAGTATATGGCTTACACTTTAACCAGAACAATAGATTATAAGCTCTAGAGGTTTCTATTAGATAATCTAATCATAGATTTACTGCAATTTAACACCTGCCAAATGCTTGCCTAAGACATAGGATACTCGAGAGGAAGAATAGCTGGATAGAAAGACTATGCAGTCTAAGAGTCCATGAGGGTCCCTCTTAAGTTACTATTCTTATAATTTAGATCACTAGAATGCAACAGAGCCTAACACATAATTATCTCAGCTTCTCATTGAGCTACGATTGAGTAATATGCCTTCTCCTTTATAAAGATTCAATAGTAGATGCACGCATTTGAAAATTTCTGTCTTTTAGGAAACCATAGATTATCCATTGTGTTAATTGCTGCCTCTTAAGCAAAGACTTTTGCCATGAATTCATTTTTAGCCTTATTTTAAGAAAATAATTGAACTCCGTAAGGGAATTTTTGCTAGATGTCTGGCATTTTGCCACAGGAAAAAAATTATTTAATGACTCACGTTTCCCTATTTTTTCTAGATATTAGGAGGCATGGGTCCTAGAAAGCTTAGGATCATATGCAAAACCCTACTCAAACTCATTTCAACTGTCTGGAAATATAGTACATGCCATGGACTTACTTCAGGTATTCTCTTCTGAACCTCAGCCATACTACAAAACTTTATGACAGAATTCAGACTATCTCAAGTTCTTTAAGAAGTAGGCTAAGAACAAATACTTAGAATATATAAAATATATCTATTCCATCAATTTTACTCTATATTAAGAAAACCCCATATTGCTTTTTATATGTTATATAGACATAGATTATGTTCCCAGATAAATCTGAAAAATAAATGTGCATTTATGACAATGCATAGATCTTAGAGTAGGAGGAAAGGGGATAAAATAATGTTAATAATACTCTTAATAGCAGATTCAATTAGTCTATTTTTGTGTGTAATTTTAAATACCTTCTTTAGTCATGACAACTTTACACTTTATGATCGTTATTGACCATGGCAGCTTAGAGAGAGTAATTAAAATTTCTACTCTCACATTGCCTGTAGATAACAAAATGGGAATAAGAATTCATGTCTGTTTGCCTTCAAAGTTTATGCTCTTAACCTTTCACCTATTACCTCCTAACTTCATTAAAGATACTCCATTTTTTTCCCCCATTCATATTTTTACTACCTCAGCTTACAGCCAAAGTTCTTGCAAAGACCCTGGTGCAGAGGCAGAGCAAACCCTGATTACATTGCTGACCTCGTGATCAGAGAACAACTGAAATGGCCCAGGAAGTTTTGCAATTATCAAGTGTCTCACAAAGCTCAGTAAACATCAATAACAGAAATTCTACTAAGGACTAATACAGCATAATTTTTTCCAAGTGGCTATGCTGCCTTTGTTTATTTTTAAAAAATAATCTTAGAGGGAAGATTTAGATCAGAATGCATCAGCACCTAAAACAACAGCCAAGAGGAAAACAGATGGGGATAGGCATCTTCGTAACATTTGAACTGTCTAAAATAGTTTTTTAAAAATATCTAACAAAACCTTCCTCATTTGATCAGTCAATTGTAAAGCTGTGTGGCTCAGTGGGGATTTCATGGGGTTTGAGCTCTTACGCCTGGGTTTTCAATTTTGATGTGAGCCCTGATCAGTTGTAACAACTTGGATCAGTCAGTCAGTCAGTTATTCTACACATGGGATACTCATGAATAGTATAATAATGATAAAATAGTATCTAACTCATAAACTGTCCCAAAGATCAAATGATATTGTACTTATGAAAACACTATACTAAGTTGTTTGTGGTGATTTTTTTCTATTTTAATACACCATGTAATTAAAAGTAACTGTTTCTATTTTAATTAATGTTTCCATCATGATGCTATAGATTAAAAACATTTGTAATAGTGTATTCTTTCAGAAAAGACTTTTCTCATATCTCTGGAGCTTAATTTTGGTAGAAAAATGTGGTACAGTTTGTCTCAGAAAAGAGATTCTCTTACATACACTACATCTTTTTTTAATTCTTAAGGAACATGTGGATTCAGAAATGTATATGGGACTCCTTTCACTAGTTTTAATTCTTTCTCTGCTGGTTCATGTCCTGAATGCTTTTGAAAAGTAAAAGATCACTGTGGAACTCAGGATCCTCGAAGAGTGTGCAGCTCATTTAATAAGAAACTCTAAGAAGTTAAATTATCATGAGCTAGCTTTCCCTGTTCTGTCCTGGGATACATCCTGAATTTACCCTGCAACTCTTTCTTCCTTCTCATTTCTCTCACATACGCTAAAACCCTTTATTTTTTCTGTCCTAAAGGTAGGCACTGAACAATTTGAACAATGGCTTTCTAAGTAAAATCTTTGAAAATGTGGTTTCAAAGATTAGTTCAATGCTCTGAACTAACAGAGCGTTGCAGAAAACTACCTTTCTGTTAGTGCTAGCCTTCTAGTATTTACATGTAACTTTACTTGAGTCTGAAATGAGTATTCATTATATAGTAAATTCTAGAAGGCAGGAGTTTTTTGTGGTTTTTTTTGTTTTTTTGTTTTTTTTTTGAGACGGAGTCTCGCTCTGTCGCCCGGGCTGGAGTGCAGTGGCCGGATCTCAGCTCACTGCAAGCTCCGCCTTGCGGGTTTACGCCATTCTCCTGCCTCAGCCTCCCGAGTAGCTGGGACTACAGGCGCCTGCCAACTCACCCGGCTAGTTTTTTGTATTTTTCAGTAGAGACGGGTTTCACCGTGTTAGCCAGGATGGTCTCGATCTCCTGACCTCGTGATCCACCCGTCTCGGCCTCCCAAAGTGCTGGGATTACAGGCTTGAGCCACCGCGCCCGGCTTGTTTGTTTCTTTTTTAATGTGTATGTTTGTTTATTTTTTTCCTTTTTGGTATGTTTATTCACTGATTAGCCCCTAATTCCCAAAACAGAGGTTAACACCTAGAAAATATTGCTGAAGAAATAAGTGAATGCATTTCAATTTCAAAAATAATGAAATTATTTTTGAATAAATATTTATGACAAACATTTCTCAGTACTTCAGCTAAACAATTATGGACGCATACTGGATTTCATCTCAGAATGAGAAAATACATAGTAATTTTCTAGGGGAAGTAGGTAACAAGGCAAATGCAAAAGCCTATAAGAAGTACCGGCTTTTGATTTGACATTAATGGAGATTAGTTAAAAATAAAAGCAGCTGCTCTGCAATAATAAACAAAAAATTCAACACCCTTCTTTCCCTTGCCATTGTGTCACTCTAGTCTTATCTTTTAATTAAACCTGAACTTTAAAATAAATGTTCTGGCTTCCAAGTTTATTAAATGGAATATCAATGGAGATTCTAGATTCAGCAATTGGTATGCTATAGAATGCCTTTTAAAAATAAATGGCCACATCAAAAGCTCTGATTTTATTGAAAGTTCATTATAGTTCTTCTAATGGAAAGAATAAAAGAAAGTTGTGAAAATTGAAGCGGCTTGATTTTAGACTCCTTTATAGTATTTTAAAGTGTGCACACAGCTTTTATTTAAAGAATTATTAACTTTTATTAAACATGGAAATTTTGCCAAGAAATGTAAAGTTCATTATGGTTTATATAACGCAAGCCAACTTGAAACTTCTGAATTTATGCTTGCTAATTTTTTATACACTATTTTTGTGCTTTGCTTAAAAAGCCATCTGTATTAGTCCATTTTCACACTGCTATGATGACATACCTGAAACTGGGTAATTCATAAAGAGAAGAGTTTTAATTTACTCTCAGTTCCATATGGCTGGGAAGGCCTCAAGATACAATCATGGTGCAAGGTGAAACAAGCATGTCTTATATGGCGACAGGCAAGAGAAGTGCAGAGTGAAGGCAGGGAAAGCCGCTTATAAAACCATCAGATCTTGTGAGAACTCATTCACTATTATGAAAACAGCACGGGGTAAACCGACCCCGTGATCTAATCACCTCCTACAAGGTCCCTTCCCCAACACATGGGAATTGCAATTCAGATTATAAGTCAAGATGAGATTTGGGTGAGGACACAGAACCAGACCATATCACCATCATAACCAAATGCACTGAATATTATCTCAATCATATAACCTTTGAGTTCGCAGTGATCAGTGGTTGCTATTTCCGCTATTATTTTATCACTAGCCAATGCCATAAACTTGTTAATAATAAAAAATTTTGTTTATAGGCATGTATGAACCACATACAGACATTTAATTTTTGATTATGCTATGGTATATTTAAAGAACATCAGGTATCTGGAGTATGGTTTTTAGTTCTGGTTCTATTACTTTGTGTGACTTTGGCTAGTTTAGCATTTTATAACATCACTATTATTTATAAAATAAGAATAGTGATATTTAACCTCGATTAACTCTATGGATAAGTAGAAGGATAGAAAGAATATATGTTGAAATATTTTAGATAATTTAAATTATATCAATGCAAAGCATTAAATATTAATCCTTCAGACAAAGGATTTTCAAAACAGAAGATATAATAGTTTTACTATTATATTGATCTTTGTTGCTGTGATAGTCATTGGTTTATCAATTTGATCTGCTATAAACAGTCTGTATCTGCATATTTGTGAATATGTTCAGGTGAGAGTGAGAGTGCCATATTTAAGTCTTCAAATTTGTATTGTACCATTTATATCCACTGGGTCAAAACAAATGTTGAAAAAAGGTAAAAATAGAGAAAAAAGCAAAGGTTAATTGTAGAAATATAGATGATATTAAATCCTACAATTGATAATATCATAGGAGGTGGTATTAGTCATTTAAAAATAAAATATATAATTACAATGTAATATCATAGAAGAAAGACATGAGGTTGGTTGTATCTTTTGGCATAAATTCATAAGACTTGCTTATAAACATAAACGTGTATTATTACCTAGGCTTTGAATTTCAAAACATAGTGTAAAGTACTCATGGCAATATAGAACTGGTTAGACAAATGTTCATGTAAAAAAGGGTCTGCAGGCATTATTGTAAAAGAAAAATAACTTGGTCTACTTAATAGAATAGTTTACAGTGCTCAGTTAAAGTTGATACTTCTACATTGCAGTATTACTGTTTTGTTTTTTCTTTTTTTTAACTTTTAAGTTCAGGAGTACAAATGCAGGTTTGTTACATAGGTAAACTTATGTCATAGAGGTTTGTTGTGCAGATTATTTCATTATCCAGGTGTTAAGCCTAGGACCCACCAGTTATCCTTCCTGATTCTCTACCTAATCCCACCCTCCATCCTCCAAAAAGTTCTAGTGTGTGTTGTTCCCCTCTATGTGTCCATGTGTCCTCATCATTTGGCTCCCACTTATAAGTGAGAACATATGATATTTGGTTTTCTGTTCCTGTGTTAGTTTGCTAAGGATAATAGCCCCTTAAAAGAGGCAATTTACAATCTAGTGTGTATCTGGGATGGTAAGAAGTCCATAAGCCATACATACAAGGAACACGTTAAATACTAGGCCTGATAGAATGTCCCACCAAAATGCTATCATAGCACTAGGGCACTTTCTCATTCTCTGCAACCACATTGAGCTGTCAACCCTATAATATACCATGTTGCTTATTCACTGTAAAATCCATAGTACCTACTGTATGTTAATTCTACAGTATTAATTTTTCTTCTGAAGAAAAGAATCTAAAAGTGGTGTAAGATTGGTGCATTCGAAGTAGGAATGGGTAAAACAAAACGAATGAAAATTAATATGGAATGCTCAAAAAATAGAACTGATCAAACGGATGGTTCAATGAGATTAATTTCAGCTCAGTTTAAAGGAATATGTAACCAGAAGACAAGTCTAAATATTGAGCAGGATATTTGCAAAAGTAAAACCAATCCATCAACAACAATATTTAATCAGAGACTCAATCAACATAGATCAGGATCATTCTGGTAAGGAAATTTCTGTCCTGGGATTGAAGTTTGGATTAAGTAGCATCTAAAAGTCTTTATAGCCTAAATCTCTGTTGTTGTGTGATTCAGCTCACAAAACAAGAGCCAATAGAATTAAGCACCATCCAAAAGCAAAGATCATAGATCTTTCCCCACCAAAGATGAATCACAGTATGGACTGGACCAGGACTACTAAAGATGGTCACTTCCAGATTGGTTGGTTTCCTTACTCCATAGAAGACAGAGATCTGCCGTCAGCTCATTCTGCCTTATCTTGTGCTCACCAGCTCACACTCTGCTTGTAAAGAATGGCACAATTACCTTTCCAGGACCTTCTCTTGTCCTGTACTTGTATTATATCTCATTGTCCTTTATGAGATCATTAAAATGAATAAACACAGTAATTACATTGCCAGCAAGGAGGGTTAATTTTACTACATGAATCCTAAATGTCCTAACTGTTTTGAAAGCCAGCTGGTCTGTGTTTCAAATGCTGACAACAAAGGTAATGGCTTTTACACCTAGTCAAGGCAGTGGTTTTCTTATATGGGATTTTAGATTTGCCACAGGGGAAAAATTGTAATCACTTCGTTCACAATGATAATAGCTTAATGTGCATCATTTATTGAGAGGCAGCAGAAATGGTGGTGTAGTTCAGAACTGTGCATTATCTTTGAGGGCCAGAACAGGATTGCCATTTTTGGCAAGGAACGGCTAGCTATCCATTTCCTGCCACTTTACTGGAATAATACAGAGCTTCATTTGCTTGCTAGGATTTTTTTTTTTTTTTTGACTATGAAATCTAGAAAATGTGTTCTGTGTTACTGCAGTGATGCTCATTTTTGAGTCCATGCTTTTGTTTCTGTCTTCAGTACTTTCTCTCACCTCTTTACTTCATTCACAACCTAGAAAGAACTACAGGGAAATGATGCAGTACTCCCACCTGAACTCAGCATTGAAAAGTCTTTTGTTCCCTATCTGAGAATAAGATGGAAATCATTCAAACAGGAATTATGTGAACACAGCTACTTTATACCAATTTGTGGCCATGTGGATTCTGGTTCTTGGTTCTCCAGAAGCCTCTCCACCTCTACTATGTCAAGGCCTACATAGCCATGAAGAACCCCATGAAAACACTCCAAGACTGATTTCTACTTGCATTAAGAAGGTCTGCTTTTCCCCTCTTGGAAGGTAGCTGGATTCAATAACTTGCTAAATTATAACACCTACATAAAAAGCAAATTTTCCAGCCTATGGGTGAGAGCTGAGGGCACTGAATGATATCGCTATAGTTTAGTGTAGTGACTGAGAGTGCAGTTTCTAATCAGAGTGACTGGGTTTGAATCTCTGCTCCAGCTCTTATTAGCTATGTGACTTCAGGCAATTTAACAAACTCCCTCTGAAATAGAGTTATAAATAGTACCAGTATCAAGGGATTGTTACGAGAATTAAATGTGATAATGTCTCCGGAGTACTTAGAACACTTCCTATTTCATCGTAAGTGTTTAATAAATTCCAACACACTATTACTATTGTTGTCACACTGCTCCTACTAATAATATTACTATTATAGTGTAAAAGTATTTAATCTCCCACAGATAACCAAGGTAGATAGCCTTATAAAGAAATAAAAATACAGGAAATGAATTATCCACCTCACCCATAATAAGCCCTCAGTGGTATTTCTGGTGGACTGATATTCATTTATGGATGTACTTTTGGTGAGCTGGTAACCCAGTATAGGCACAGCTGTTCAGGAACTTAAATGACAATCTTACCCAGGGTAGCATGAGAAAAGAGAAAGATTTATACTTTGTGTCATTGTTGTTATTTTTGTCATAGTCGGTTTTGTTTTAAATCCCCTGCCTTAGCTCCAGGGCTTGCTGAGTACAGAGCCAGCTGGAAAGAGAAGCTCCAATAAGTACTTATTTATCCACTCCTAGTGCATAACATCCTCAATATGTTGGAGGATACAGGGAAAAGGAAATTACAGGTTGCATTTTGCCAAATATTTCTCTCATTTCACATGATAATTTTGGCTTTTCTTGTCATCAATTTGATGTATCTAAAAATATGGACAAATTGTCCATGAACAAGGCCACTCAATTGGAGCTGTGTGTGTTAGATTTTGGAGCAAGTCCAGATTCCAAAAGTTTGGTTAGTTTCCATTCTCAAGTGTGAATTTTTTAGTGTCATTTATATTGAAATGTATCTGAAAATGGATGCATTAGGGAGTTGGTGGAAGTGGCATTTCCTCCAGGGAGTATTCCATTTGCAGCAACACGGTTACATCCTGGAAAGAACTCTGCTTGTCTCACTGCATGATAATAACCTATTTCAAATGGTAGAACAAAATTTCTTTTATGTGTTTGTGTTCATGCTTTCTCTGGCATATACGTAGCTTATCTTCCTGAAATAACATTTTGAAATTCAAAAAAATAAGGCCAAACAAATTGCGTGTAACTTTTTCGTTTTTGATTTAATTTTTGTTTGTTTGCTTGTTTATTGATTTATTTTGAGATGGAGTCTCACACTGTCGCCCAGGCTGGAGTGCAGTGGCGCAATCTCAGCTCACTGCAAGCTCCACTTCCGGGTTTAAGCGATTCTCCAGCCTCAGCCTCCCGAGTAGCTGGGGTTATAGGCACGTGCCACCATGCCCGGCTAATTTTTTGTATTGTTAGTAGAAATGGGGTTTCACCATGTTCGCCAGGCTAGTCTCAAACTTCTGACCTCAAGTGATCCACCCAACCTGAATTTCCTAGTCAGCCGCCTGATTCTAGCTTGTCAAGATCAGGTTCTGGGAAAGCTCCTTGATGGCTCTTTCTTCATTAGTTTTCCCTATAGTTATCTTTCACACGTGTTACTTATTACTGTAAGTAACTAGAAAAATTAGTAATCTTTATTTTTGAAGTTGGTTACATAGTCAATGACCTGGCACCAATGGTATGCAACAGTTAACATTTGTGTGATAACATTCTGATTCCACAAGTGATTTATTTTGCTTTAATGCTCTTAAATTAGACTAAGTGGCATGTATTTAAGGATTAGAGAATTGTGATGAGGTAATACGAAATTTTGGTGCACTTTTGATTAGTTCTCTAACAGTTTATGAACAGCATATAATAGATAAAATATTAAATAGATACATTTAGATTGTAAGTGTAATTTATAAAACATTTCATATGAATTAGCTTAATAGTAGTGCAATCCTTACATATGAAAGCAAAATAATAGAAAATTTCTATTGAATTGGCATTGGTACATTTTTAAAAAATTTTATATTACATGAAATACTTTATTTTAAATAATTTTGCACACAATTAGAAAGCTAACTAAATACCTGGGGTTGTCCTTTTTATAGTATAGGGGAAAGCCCTGCTGTAAAATGGAGAAACTGGGAAAACATTGAGACGTGAGTTCTAACCCCAATTCAGACAGTTATTTTTGTAAAGGCAGCCACCTCTCTTTTTATCAGTCTTCCAATCTCCTCACCTCATGATGCTTGCTTTGTTTCAGCTTCTAAACTTTTACTACCTGAGCATTCTATTGTAATATCCTATTAATAGATATTTTACTAAACAGCTTATGCTTATTAAAATCAAGAAGAATATACTATATATGTATATATCAGAAAGCCTATGCTATATGTCTTTGATTCCTGTTATCACATTGTATAATACTATATGGAAAAAAGACTCTGAATAATCATTTCCTTAAATAACACAAAATGATCATTAGCAGAATTACCTCTATGAAAGTCAGATAAAAATGCTCTCAAGTGTTGATGTTAACACAGATTCTTGTCATCATGGTGAAATTTCCAGAATGACTTTCTCTTTGAAAATGTGACATTTAAAATCAAGGCATTCTTACTCTGTCAGTAAGCTGCTTAATCAAATTGCGTTGTGGCTTTTAACTTAACATTCTTGCTCCTTGAGTCTCTCCTATTCAAGTTATGGATTAGGGGGTGAGTAGTAGGAAAAGAAGGGGCAACATATGCCACTGGAAGTTCCTGACAGGCCAATACATGGTCCTGATTATCATGTTCTGGCACAGTGCTTAGTGAATAATTGATATTCAGTAAATATGTGTTTAATGAATAACAATACACACTCATAAAGTGGTGTTTGAGAAAAGCTGAGGTTCTTCACAACCTCTAAATCAATTTCTAAAATGTGTATTTTCTGGGGAAGAAAATTGGAGAATGAAGAAGAGAATACAGCAAAACATCATCCATTTCAGTTCTTTAAAAATAAACTAGAGGAAAGCAATTCCAGAGAAGTAAAGACTTCTGAAAATCTCTTCCTTCCAAAAAACAATGAGAACACTGGCAAAAATGGTTGAAATCAAGTTTTTTAGAATTACTGAAATTAGTCAAAAGTTTAGAACAATTCAGAAGAGTTTCTTAAGAGAGTAAAACAGTATACTTTGTGGCAATTTAACACTTTCAAACTCATTCTGTGTGGCCAGTATTACCCTGATACTAAAACAAGACACACAAAAAAATAGCACACATACAACTGCACACAAATATTACTTTGACTATAAATGCAAAACACCGTAACAATGCACTATTAAACCAAGTCTAGCAGAATATTAAAAGGATTATATGTTATGACAAATTGGGATTTATTCCAAGAACTGCAAGTTTGGTTTAACATGCAAAAATCAATCATTGTAAAACACCACATTTATAGAATAAAGGACAAAAAAAGACATAATCATCCTAATTGATACACAAAAACACCCTTTGACAAAATGTAAGAACGCTTCCTGACAAAAACACTCAGCAAATTAAAAATAGATGGGAATTTCTTCAGCCTGATAAAGGGAATCTATGAAATACCCACAGCTAATATTATACTTAATAATTAATTGCTGAATGTTTTGACCCTAAGATCAGAAACAGGACAAGGTTGTCTGCTCTTGTTACTTTCACTCAACATAGTACCTAAAGTGCCAACCAGGGAAATTAGAAAAGGAAGAGAAATAAAGAACATCCATACTAGAAACATAAAGAGAGAAAATGGTTTCTATGTGCAGATGACATGATCTTTCATCTAGAAAATCCTAAAGAGTCTATACACAAAATGTAACCTAGAGTTAATGAGTTTAGCAGATAGGCAGCATCAAAGACACTGAACAGATATTTCTTTAAAGAACATACACGAATTGCCATTAAACACATGAATTTATGTTAAATATCACTAGATTTTAGAGAAATACATATTAAAAATATGATGAAATACAACTGCATACCCAGTGAGAAAATAAAAAAGACAAACTATAGCAAGTCCTGATAAGGATGTGAGTCAGCTGAAATGCTCATATATGACTGGTGGGGTTGTAAAAATGCTGCAGTCACTTTGAAAAAGGGTTTGCCGTTTCCTCAAACAGTTGAACACAGAGTTACAATATTATTCAGCAATTTCGATCATAGTTACATATCCAAGAGAAATGAAAACAAATGTTCACATAAAAATTTGTACACAGATGTTAATAGCAGCATTATTCGTAGTAGTTAAGAAGTAAAAATAGCCCAAATATGTATCAACTGATGAATGAATAAACAAAATATAAAATATCCATAAAATGAAATATCGTTTAGCAATACAAAGAAATGAAGTAATTGTACATGCAATAACATAAATAAACCTTGAAAATATGCTAACTGAAAGAACTGAGTCACAATAGGCCACATATTATGTGATTTTATTTATATTAATTTGCAGAATAGACAAATAGAATGCAAATTAAGGGTTATTAGTAGATTAGGGAGTGGGAACAGGAGTGAGGAGTGACTGCTAAGGGGAATGGGGTTTTTTAAAAGGTATAAAATGTTTTAAAATTAGATAGTGAGAATGGTAGCATACCTCTATCTATACAATAAAAAGCACCGCATTGTACACTTCAAAGGTGTAAGTTTTAAAGTATGTAAATACATCTGAATGAAACTGTTTTAAAATTACAATTCGAAAAGGCAACACAATTGCTGAAAATCAAATCCACACAGTTCAATATTTTCTGGTTTTAAATTCACTCATTAATTTTCCAATAATTGATTTGACACCTAAACTCTTTCAGATGCTCTATGGATTGGATTATAAAGTATGGATCTTGCCATATGGCAGCTCAAAAGCCCACATAAAGATTAGCATGTGAAAACAAAAAGCTAGATAAAATATCCTAAGAAGTAACATACGCTTACAAAATAATCTGGTGGAACAGGGTGGGAAAGAGAATTTTCTTTCCACTTTGGGGTATGGAAAGTTGTCAGACAAACTTCACAGAAAAATTAACATTGAGGTCTTTCACAAAGAAAAAGCAAAGGATCTTTCAAATCAAGTAGATGAATCTGAATAAAACAGCATTGTAAAATTATGTGGGTTCTTTGGGGAGTAGAAGAATGCAATGTCTTCTCTGATCTTCTGTGATCTCTTTTAGTGATCATAGAAGCTTGTCATTTGTATTTTCCAGTACTAGAATAGAGCCATCATGTTTAACCAAACAGTAGAGTACCTTACCTATTTGGAGCAAAGAAGATGATTTAAAAATTTAAATTGTTTTTCAAATGAGGAATTTCCTTTTCATAAAGAAAATGTTATGATAATAAAGCACTCAAAGTTGAAGCATTGAAATGCTTAATGAAACTACTTTGAAAATATGAAAGAAAAGAGATGAATAAATTTTGTGGAAAGCTCAAAGGACCAAGATCTAATTGAAATTATACCTATAAGTTCTATGGCTTGGGTTATGCACTGTTGTCAGAAAATCTCTAGAGATTGTGGCCAGTATTCAATTACTTATAGGCAAAGGGAACTTTTGCATTTCCTTGCAGTAAATCCCATTTTTAATTAAACTAAATGTGTAAAGACATTGAAACATATCCTACCCAATCTTCAGATTCAGACGTTTCTTTAGGATGTGGTATATAATAGATGGAAAAAAAGTCAATAACATTTCCTTTTACTCAAATTGCAGATATCTTGTTCTGTATCAAGTTCCATATTCATTTTTTTTTCATTAGTGTTATTAGTTAATAAAATAGAAAACTGCATTCATGTTGCTATTTCTGCTTTTAAACTAAAAGCATATAGGTTCACATGATGAATTTTGTGCTCTCTAAGGAACTATACTAATGAAAAATATCGATAAGTACATCTTTTTCTTTCTCTAATATGACTTTTTAAATTAAGGTATAAAATTACATACAGTGGCATGCATGTATCTTGAGTATTACAATTATATAATTTTAACAATTGGCCATGAATATGCCTCAATGTTCATAAGGAATATTCTAAAATTTTATTTGACTGTTATGTATTTTTCTGAATTTAACAGAGTATTGTTGGTCTCATTAAAAGACCTAGGTGGTTGGGTGCAGTGGCTCAAGCCTGTAATCCTAACACTTTGGGAGGCTGAGGCAGTCAGATCACGAGGTCAGGAGTTCAAGACCAGCCTAGCTAATATGGTGAAACCCCATCTCTATCAAAAATAAAAAATTAGCCAGATGTGGTGGCACATGCCTGTAATCCCAGCTACTCGGGAGGCTGAGGCAGGAGAATTCCTTGAATCCGGGAGATGGAGGTTGCAGTGAGCCAAGATCATGCCACTGTACTCCAGTCTGGGCAACAGAGCGAGACTCCATCTCACAAGAAAAAAAAAAAAAATACCTGGGTAGTGTTCCTTCCTATTCCATATTCTAAACAAGTTTACCTAAAATTTCCCTTCCTTCTTTTTGCTCCTTCTTTAATGTTTAGTATTAATAGTATTCATCAGTAATACAATCTTGGCCTGGAGTTCTCCATGTGAAAGTTATTTATTACTAATAATTTAATTCTATTACAAATACAGAATTATTCTCTTACCTATTTCCTGTTGAATGTGCTTTGCTAATTTGAGTCTTTAAAATAATCTATTTTATCTAAGTTAACATATTTACTGGAATAAATGTTTTCATGATGATTTCTTATTAGCTTTTTAATGTTTCTATGATGTATGGTGATGTCCTGTCTTTCATTCCTGAAATCAATAATCTATGTTCTTATTCTTGTTTACATGACCAGACAGTTGATATTTGTTATCTTGTTAGTTGTTTTATTTCATCTCCATATATTACTTGTAAAATATCTTTTCTCCTGGTTTTGATTGAATTAATTCAATATTATTTATGATTGAATATTATCTTTACTCTTTTTTTTTTTTTTTTTTTTTTTTTTTGAGACGGAGTCTCGCTCTGTCGCCCAGGCTGGAGTGCAGTGGCGCAATCTCAGCTCACTGCAAGCTCCGCCTCCCGGGCTTACGCCATTCTCCTGCCTCAGCCTCCCGAGTAGCTGGGACCACAGGCACCCGCCACCTCGCCCGGCTAGTTTTTTGTATTTTTTAGTAGAGACGGGGTTTCACCGTGTTCGCCAGGATGGTCTCGATCTCCTGACCTCGTGATCCGCCCGTCTCGGCCTCCCAAAGTGCTGGGATTACAGGCTTGAGCCACCGCGCCCGGCCATCTTTACTCTTATTTATCATTTCTAATTTCTTTTTATTCATTTAACAGATGAATATAATTTATTTAGGATTTTTAACTTTAACTTATGACAGCCCACATTCAAATACTATTCTGTATTTTTGTGTGTAGTGTAGGAACTGTACATAATCTTTTTTATCATTCCCATTATTTCTATTATTGCTACCACTTGTTTTACTTTTACACGTTACAAACCACACAATACTTTGTTGTTATTTTTACATTAAACAATTATTTTTTAAAAACCTTATATATTTACTCACATTTCTCATAATTGTTTCCAGTGTACTTCCTTTTTTTTTTTTTTATTTTTGTTTTGTTTGGTATAGTTCCAAGTTTCCACTTAGTTTCATTTTCTATCTGCCTTAAGAACTTCCTTTAGCACTTTTTGTAGTGCTTTCTACATAAATTCATTTCACTTTTTTATACCTGAGAAAGTCTTTATTTTACCTTTGTTTTGGGGATATATTTTCAATAAGGGTAAAATTCAAAGTTGACAAATTTTTATTTATTATTATTGTAAGGACTTTAAGGTGTTGGTCCTTTGTCTTCTACATTGCATTGTTTCTACTAAAAGTTTTCTGTTTCCTTACCTTTGTTCATCTTTACATATTGCATCTGCTTTTTTTCTGACTTAAGACTCATTTTATCAACTGTTCTCAGCAGTTAACTGTTATGTACTTGATACAATTTTCATCACATTTTGTAAGTTTGGATCTCTGTGTTCATAATTTTCATCAAGTTCAGAAAATGTTTGGCCATTATTTTTTTAAAAAATATTTCTCCTGCCCCAGTCCAACAGCTCACTTGTGGAATTCCAACTTACGCAAATATTAGAACCCTTAATATTGCCTCATGGTTCTTCAATGTGCTTTGTTTTTTTAAAATGTTTTAACCTCTATTTTATGTTTCCGTTTGGGAAATTTCTATTGACCTATCCTAGAGCTCTCTGATTTTTTTCCTTCTGTCACTTCCAGTGCACTGATTGAAGCATTTTTCTTCTCTAATATTTAATTCTGAATTTAAGCATTTTTATTTGAAACATTTTTCATAGTTTCCATCTCTCTGCTGAAATTTCATATACTTTTTATCCATGTTTTATACCAGTCCTATTAACCTATTATTCATGGTTACTCTAAAATCCTTGTCTGAAATTTTCAACCTGTGTGTTATCTCTGTCTGGATTTGTTGAGTGCTGTATGTTTTGACAGTGGGTGACTTTTTCTTGATTTTGTTGTGTCTCATAATGACATTCAATGCCAGACATATTAAAATATATTAGCAACAAAGATGAATATTAATTACATCCCAGAACATGCACACTTCTTCTTTTATCTGTTTTTGGGTGTTGAGTCAGAATATTCAGTAACTGAGTTTGAGTTTGGAATTTGTTTCTGCATAGTTACCTCCAATGCACCTCAGGATTCAAATTACCCAAGAAATGGGCTGCCACTCCCTTATGCATCCTGTGTGACTGATGATTATTTTTCTCATTGTACCGGATTCACCCTAAGCTTTCAGAATGCATTGCATGTCGGCTCCATAGAGAAGATCCTCTCTGGTATTTTCCCCTCCTGCTGTTCTCTGTTACTTAGCTCAAGGATTGATTGGGAGGCAGAGAGGGTCTCTAGAGCCTTCTGTTCCAGATTCAGTCTTATGGAAGCGCCACTTACCTGGACCACCAGAATAACCTTCGTCAGAATGTCCATGTTCTTCTTTCCCGTGGTAATTGGTGCCACAGTGAGATTTGTATCAAATTGGATGGGCGAGGTAACTTATGCAGGCACAGGTTTTCTGCCCTCCCCTTAATGGGCATTGCCTCTCCTTTTGTTAAGGCAGCATGCTGCACCCAAGCAGGTTTCCTCTCCCCATGACAGACAGCCTTTTACTATATCTCTCCCTTAACTTCAGTAGACATTTGCATAGGAATGAGGGAGGAGGATTATCTTTTTTTTTTTCTCCAGAAGTGGATAAACTTTGCTTCTATCTCTTCCCTAGAGGCATTCCATCTTTGCTTAGGAAAAGTATCCTTTCACTTACCTACTGTGTCTGTGAACCACTTTGGAGAGTCCCTTTCAGATATCCCACCTTGCCTTCAATCAATCTTTTTCTTTTCTTTCCCTTCCCTTCCCTTCCCTTCCCTTCCCTTCCCTTCCCTTCCCTTCCCTTCCCTTCCCTTCCCTTCTCCTTCCTTCCTTCCTTCCTTCCTTCTTTCCTTCCTTCCTTCCTTTCCTTTTCTTTCTTTTCTTTCTTCTCTCTTTCTCTCTTTCTTTCTTCTTTCTCTCTTTCTCTCTCTCCTGCCTTCCTTCCTTTCTTTCCTTTTCTTTCTTTTCTTTCTTTCTTCTCTCTTTCTTTCTTCTTTCTCTCTTTCTCTCCCCTTCCTTCCTTCCTTCCTTCCTTCCTTCCTTCCTTCCTTCCTTCCTTCCTTCCTTCCTTCCTTCCTTCTTTCCTTCCTTCCTTCTTTCTTTTATGGAGTTTCACTCTTGTCGCCTAGGCTGGAGTGCAGTGGCACAATCTCAGCTCACTGCAACCCCCGTCTCATGGGTTCAAGAGATTCCCCTGCCTCAGCCTCCTAAGAAGCTGGAATGACAGCCAACTGCCACCATGCCTGGCTAATTTTGTATTTTTAGTAGAGGTGGGATTTCGCCAAGTCGACCAGGCTGGTTTTGAACCCCTGACCTCATGATCCACCTGCCTTGGCCTCCCAAAGTGTTAGGATTAAAGGCATGAGCCACCACGCCCAGTTGCCTTCAGTCTTTCTTGTAAGAACCCGGTAGTCTGGAGTGGAACAAATGATGTAATGAGAACTTGCCTCACATCTGAGACTCACAGTTTTCCAATCTGACACAACATCCTGCCTATACTTGGCCTTTAAAAATAGGTTAAAAATTCAGGTATGGAATTTCGTTCCTTTGGTTGCCTTGCAACTGCATGTGTCTGATTGGCTCAAAATAAGTTATTATTTAATAGATTATCCTGGTTGTAACTTGCTATTAGAGTGGGAATGGCTTCTTCTGCTTTCTGCTTTCAAAAGCTTTCTAAAGCTAAGAATGCTTCTTAGCTTTCTTAAGTCTAAGTGAAAGTGGAACACCACATGTATTTGATATACTAAATTAATATTATTATCTTCCAGTGTAAAATCTTGCTACTAAGTTTCTCTTTATGTCTTTCCCTCATATCGTTATTTTATTTTCTCTCCTTTTCTTCCTTCTTTTCAATATATTAAGTGTATTTCAATATTTTATCTTCATTTAGCTTTTCCTCTTTATTGTTTTTAAGTGACTGTTTTAGGAATTTGTTTTACTATATTTTCTATTTTATTATAATTTTTTTTTTTTTTTTTTTTTTTGAGACGGAGTCTCACTCCGTCGCCCAGGGTGAAGTGCAGTGGCACCATCTCAGTTCACTGAAACCTCTGTCTCCTGGGTTCAAGCGATTCTTCTGCCTCAGCCTCCCAAGTAGCTGGGACTACAGGTGCACGCCACCATGCCCAGCTAATTTTTGTATTTTTAGTAGAGACAGGGTTTCACCATATTGGCCAGGCTGATCTGGAACTCCTGACCTCTTGCTCCACCCACTTTGGCCTCCGAAAGTGCTGGGATTGCAGGCATGAGCCACGGCACCCAACTTATACTTTTTAATTAAAAAAAAATTGTTGGGGGCACATATAATTTAATGTATAATGTAAAAACTCTATGGCGGTTTACTTCCACTTGCTTCCCTTGCTTACTTTGTGCTATTGTAGTCATGCATTTTAATTCTGTCTATATTATAAACCTCACATTTTACTTCTCTATGCGTTACAAACCCCAGAATACATTATTAACATATTTTGCTTTAAGTAGTCAATTGTTTTGAAATTAGGAAACAGTAAAAAATGTCTTCTATATTTTCACACATATCTATTATATCTGGTGCTCTTAATTCCTTTGTGTAGATGCAGATTGAACCTGGCATTCTATTCCTTGTACATAAAGATTTATTTATAACATTTCTTGCATTACATATCTACTAGTCACAAATTAATATATCTTTGGTTTATTTTAAAATGTCTTTACATTGTCTTCCTTTTTGTAACAACATTTTCGCTTGGTATGGAATTCTAGAATGGCAATTTTCCCCCACTCCCAAATTTTAAAGATGTTAGTCTATGGAGATCTGAGCTTGCATTAATTAGTGAGGAGAAGTTATTAGTATCGCTTTTCACTGTTCTCAGACACGTAATTTCTTTAGCTTCCTGTTGTCTTAAAATTCTTCTATTTTTGCTTTTTATCACTTTGACTCTTATATGGTAGGCAAGGTTTGCTCATTTCTTAGTTTTCTTAGCATTCATTGAGATTTTTGTACCTGTGAGTGGATATTCTCTATCACAAGTGAACAATTTTTAGCATTATTTCAATTATTTTTTCTATTTGTCTCTCTCTCTCCTACTTCCTATACTACAATAACCAAAATGTTAGAATTCTTCATATTTTCTCATAAATTACAAACTTTTTATTTTCTAATAGACTTTTTTTCTCTCTAAATTTTTGTTTGAGTAGTTTCTCTTGCCACCTCTCTAAACTTCACTGATTTTCTTCCTTTGCAGGTTTCAATTTGCTATTATTACATCCAATATATTTTTATTTAAATATTTTTATCCTTTAGTTCAATAAATTTTATTTCATTTTGTTTTATTCTTTTATTAGTTTACAGAGAGTCCTATTTTTCTCCAACAGTGTATTTGTTATTTTAAAAATTGACTAAATATTGATGTTTTATATTCCTTATATCATTTCGCTAGGATTTTTATATGGTCTGGCTGTGTCCTCACCCAAATCTCATCTTGAATTATAGCTCTCATAATTCCCACATGTTGTGGGAGGGGCCTGGTGGAGATAATTGAATCATGGGAGCAGTTTCCCCCACACTAGTCTCATGGTAGTGAATACATCTCTCGAGAGCTGATGGTTGTATAAGGGGTTTCCCCTTTCGCTTGGCTCTCATCCTCTCTTTGCCTGCCACCCCATAAGATGTGACTTTGTTCCTCATTCAGCTTCTGCCATGATTGTGAGGCCTACCCAGCCATGTGAAACTTTGAGTCCATTCAACCTCTTTCCTTTATAAGTTACCCTTTCTCGGATATGTCTTTATTAGTAGCGTGAGAACAGATAAATACAGATTTTGTGTGTGGTTTTATTCTTATTGTTTTTGTTTTTCTTAATTATAGGCAAATCTTTTCTGATTCTCTATAGGCTTAGCATTTTTTATGTTTTTAAAAATAATTTTCAATGCTATAGTGTTCAAAGTCTGGAATTTTTTGTCTTTCTTTAAAAGGTATTGAGTTTCATTCTAAGAAGCAATTTAGTTGTGGATTAATATGCCACTAATTATGATTGATTTAAAGCTTTGTAAGGATAAGTATAGGTTAGGTCTTAATGAATTTCTCAAGTAGTTCTTTTATAGCATGAACTTTTGGAATCTCAGTTGGAAACCTGGGGTATTCAGCATATTCTCCCTACTCTGTCGGATTGAAATTCTTATGTTTCCTTGTACTTTGTGGCCTCTGAGATCTCTGTTCAGTGCTGAGCTTCCCCATAACTTTTTTTTTTTTTGGCTATAATTCATTAAATTTCATCTTACATATGTGTAGTGTAGTGTTTGTACAAAGACTTAACTAGATCCATCTGCAAATACATAGATCTCCTTCTTTGTGCAGCAACCTCCTTTTCAAGACCCTACGCAGCAAATTCCAGCCACTTCTTTAGGTCTGGGGTCAGATTATTGCTTCTTCAGCTTATTAATATTACCCTGCTTTGCTTAGGCTCCATTTCATTATATTATTGTCTGAACAATGCTTCAAGGCAGACAACTGGGGTAACCATGAGGAATATCTCCTGTGTTTCTCTTCGCTTAGGAATGATGTTTCTGCACTTCCTCTTTTCCAATGTCTGAAAAATATTGCTTTGTGTATTTTGTCCTGTTTTATAGTTGTTTATAATGGAAAGATAATGTGGTACAAGTTACTCTATCATGCCATAAGAAAAGACATTTGATTTTACTTTCGGTTATTTAAGTGTGTCTAATGAGCCCAGTAGTTAGTTTGAGTAAAAATTATCTACCCTAACTAGATCAACTTATTTTAATGGTTACTAACAACAAGTAGTATGTTGACAGATGTTTGTAAAAGCATGTATAAATCCATGGAAGGAACATTTGGCAATCAGAAGTTAAAACTAAAGAACATGAAACTAGGAAAGTGGTATTTTTTCCCATTCACACAGCTATTTGGTTGTTCTTTAATCACCCTGGTGTACCCATCAATAAACTACCCCAAGTTTTTCATTGAAAAAATAATAAAATTATTATCTAATGGTCTTAGAGAAAAAAGAAGCACACAGTAAATAAGAATATGATCATGTCCAATCAAGACTGGAATGCCAATATTTTCACTGCCTATTTTAGAATGCAGAAATGACAGCAAACAATAACTTTAAATACCCTTAAGATATATGTCAGAACAATAAAATATTAATTTACTTGGAATTACCAGATTTCACTATCAGATATAACTAGCTCGGTCCCGTCATGGGCAGTTTCTATCTTTGAGGCCAGTTTTTTTTTTTTTTTACTATTTATAAAAACTTATATATATATATATACACACACACACACACACACACACACACAAGGCATTTAAATTAGGCTTTAATTTATGACTATATTTGTGTACCCAACCACATGTTCTACAAAAAAGGCCTTTTATTGTAATTAAAATAGTATGTGTTATCATTAATACACTAAATCAGGAAGGGATTAAGTAATTTCATGATACAGACAAAGATTTATGGTGTTCTTTATAGCTGTGCAACCAAAGAGGTTTACATTTGAAGAGATGAGTATGTTGTATCTTGAGAGAAGACAGAACAGCAAGTATTTGTTTTCAGCTTACATGAAGTAATGACATATGATCATTTTATCATTTTAACTAAGTTGTACAACTGAATTATAAAATGAACTGGCTTCACCTTGTGGATAGAGGGTGGCAAGAATAAGTGAAGTGATGCTTATTTTATATTCTTTGACAACCCATTAGTGGACTGTATGGAGGAATAGCTACTGGTTATTAGTATTTGTCTGAAAATCACAGCAGTTGGACATTAAAGGAACCTCAAAAAAATATTTGATCTAGTCCTCAATATTGAACTAGCTGGAGGTGAAACATTCAATTTTCTATTGCTTTAATTTAACCCGTGGCTTGTTTGGAGTACTTACCTTTATCGAATACAGATATTTGGCATTACTTTAATTATGGTTTTTCATTGAAAGGTGGATATAATAATCTTTATCTGTCTCTTAAATTAAGTCATTTGAAGTCACAATTATTTTAGCATATATATCAGCATATAAGCAAAGCTTGAGAAGAGGCAAAATTTTCTTTATTGTCCCAGAGCAGTTTCAGCCTCATTAATTCGTCCTTTATCTGTGAACTGATTTCTCTTTTCTTTTCTTGGCAGCCCTTCCTTCCGTCATCAGAGCTCTATTATTACAATTCTCTGTTCCTCTACTAGAAACCTCTTTTCACTTTCGAGGCAGTTAGAATAGTGTACCCATCCCATTCTCATCCACCACACTCACACTGTTAAATTCAAAGCCAGCTAAACAGATTTACACATCAGGACACTCTCTAAACTCTAACTTGAAAATAGTATAACTACAAGCTCACATATAATAAATTCAAATAAAATATTCCTTTCAATTCAGGAAATTTTTCTGTGTGTTTGTGTTCACAAGTAAACCTCCGAAAGGGAAGAAAGAAATAATTTTAGGATCATTCTTTTCACAGCAGATTTCCTACCTTTGTGAAAAATGAAAATTACAACCCTGGTAAAAAACATATGGATGAGCAAATGCTCTGGTCTAAATATTACTTTGGCATTGATGGCACAAAATGCCTCCCTGTTCTGGCATTCAGCTTTTTCCTATAATAGCACACAGAGAAGCAGTGCCAGCTTGAAGTGCCAAATAAGGTATCCCTCCTAGGGTCTGGTACTAGTTGGACAATGCCTGCCCACTGGCCATCAGTGTTGTGTTAGTATGAATATCTTTATGCACATAACTGGGTAATCAAAAAGCCAAGGTTTCTGGTTTTACAAATGTACCTTTCCAGGGTTCTTTGACTAGTGGGCAATATTTCAGGCATGGGAAAAGTGCTATAACTAGACCAATCGCTAAGTTAGCAGATTTTTGAATTTAACAATTCAAAATACAGAATGAAGTCCAGGAACCAAAGGTTTAAATGAGGCAAATATGTCTAATTAAGGCAAGTTACATTATTTAGAAAGATATATTAGGCAGTCATAAATATTTTACAGGTCAAAATAAAATTCAAGGCCATGCTAACTTTCCCCATCTCAAATATAATTGCTAAAGTCCTCTAAATATTACCAAAAAATAGTGCATCAACAGGAGTATGCTCTTTATGACAAATTCAACAGCGTCTGTGAAGAAATCCTCTCTGTGTCTCTGTCCCTTTGCTGCAGTGCCTGATCCATGCATAATTGGCACTCAATCTCTCTGCTCTCAGCAGCACCAGGCTGCCATTACCAGGGACCCAGGGTTTTAACACCCTTCACTTAAAAGATTTCTTCAGGGAGAAAAGGAGATCACTAAAGAGAGTGGAAAGAAGTAGGGAATGAAATCAGCAACGCCTTCTATTCTGCTCAGACCCCTTCAGTCAGACTTGGAACACTGTTAAGACCTATTGGCTGACAGAGGCCATGATTTCAAATGAGACGCAAATCAGAGGTCCTGACCTTGCACACCTGAAATGGATTCATAGCACTTTTTGACAGAGAAATGATCCTGGGATCTTGGCCAGAGTCCAGTATGGTGATTACATTTGTTTATTCATCTTCTCCCAGCAGTTTTTATTATTAATTGGAATTCTAATACATTGTGAAGTGACACATAGAAAAATTTGGCCATGAAGTTTCCAGAAGAGTATGTACATAAATTAAGAAGGAGAAAATTAATAATAATGGACATTATTTTATTCTCCACGTGTTCATCTTTTGATATTCACGATGTATTTCTATTAAATTCTTTTACGATACCTTTGTTGTAGCTAAGCAAGAGATTACCGTTAGCTATACTTTACTAAGAAAGACACTAAATAATAGGAAGCAAGGATATTTACCCAAAGTTAAGCAGGTAATCTGTAAAGATCAAAATAAACCAAGCATGTTCCAGTGGACTGAAAGAAAAATGTGAGAGTGCCTCTGCTTTTAGTTATATGAAGGAAAGTGAATTATTTATCTAAGTGTAATGTTTTGTATCCATTACTCTTTAACTAAATTTTGATTACACAAGAAATGAACAAATTCATTCTCTGTATGAAAAAAAGAATGCCGTTACCTCCATCCTGTCACACTTCTTAGAGGAAAACCAATGCTATCAATGTGACTTGTTTATTTTCAGAAAACATACATGTCTGCATAATCACATATGCACCCCTATAAGAAAAATTATTTGTGTGTAACTTTTTTGGTGCTAATGACACCATACTTTATCTGGGCTCTGTGCATTTTTCTCACTTAATAATATGATCTTAAAACTCTGCAACATCTTTGCACCTGTCACTTTGTATACATGGGTGAATGCTTCTCAGGCTAGTTACTGAGACATCAAATTACCGAGTTAATTGATATACACAAGTTAATTCTAAGATAGCTCCAAAATTGTTTTTGGCTACATATCCATTCTGATTCTTGTAGATCCCTATACCTACAGCATTTCTCCTTTTGTAGCAGCTGATGTACCTGCCCCACTTAGGCTACGGACCCACCCTTTAAGTCCTGGTTCAAACATCAGCTTCTAGTGAAACATTCCTATCTCCCAACTATAATCAAACTTTCTCTCAGGTAAACCATACAGTAGTTTATCTGTACTCAGGCCATAACACTAACTATGTAATTCATTGCATTATAATCATTTATATGCAGAGCTTATCTCCCTCTTATCCCCCATTAGGTTGCAAACTCTCTAAGGGCAGGATGCATGTCATCATTTTTATATTTGAATCGCCACATCTTGTAGTTGTGTGCCTTGCATAGGGTTATTCAAAAATCTCAGTGAAATAAACAAATTGATAAATAAATTGATGCATAATGTAACATTTCATGTCAGGCCAGTGGTTACAAGATTCCAAGAAATATCAGTAGCATTGTCTATTGTCAATTTCATGGAAGCTTTGTCTAATCTCTAGTTGTCATGTTTCAGTCTAATTACATATTTGCCTTGCTTATGCATCATTTTTTATTACTGATAATGGAAATGATCCTGTGTATTTTCATGGTGGTCCTTGTTATACGTAGAAATGAATTCTTGTAAACCATTTCTGAATTGTTTCTCTCCACCAGCACCATTCTCAGCTGCAGTGAGAGATAAACTTGTTTTAGATATTTTCAGCATGTGTTTCATTCTGCATGGCTGATATGACATCACAGCAACTCACATCTCTCCCCATAACCCAGTCAGCAAAAGGGATTTTTAAACCACTCAACAACAGCTGGATATCAAGATGAGATGTGTTTTAGCGGATGCAGGAAAATCTCTTCTTTTCTTTCTCTCTCCTTTCTTTTCTCCCTCCCTCTCACTTTCTGTGTCCCTCTATCTGTAAAGACTGGAATCAATTGAAACAAGTTCGAGTTTGGAATACACACTAATTTTAATATACTCACATTAAACCCAAGGCATCGTGGGTAACTCATATGATTTTTAAGGGGAAAATATTCTAGCATTCAAAAATTCATATATGTACCAAAATGAGTATCTGGAGTTGGTTAAAATTAGTTGTATGAAGAACAGCAGTCCGGCCTGTAGCATCTCCCATCTGCAGGCTCCACTGAAGCTTCCATTTGAAGATTTTTAAAATAAACTTACAAAATGGTTTTCTCTAGTGTCTTCTATCTCCAGTAATAATGATACCTTTTTATTATGAAACAGCCAGTATTTGTGTAAAGACCTGCATTGATTCTAATCTTTATCTTTAAAGAACTTTCTACAATTTAATTCCAATAATATGTTCTATATCTTAAGTTTATGGAACTATACCTGGTTTAGAATATGAATACATAATGGTGACTTACTCATGTAGTCTGATTTAGTTCTTCTAGATTCCATGCTGTTTTATGAGTTTATAAAAGTCCTTGAAACTTACTAAAATTAAATGCTTCTTCTATAATAGTGAATATTTTAATTATAATATTGTGTTTTAAATTTTCCTTTCTTCGTCCCTCCTTTCCTCTCTCCCTGCCTCTCTCTCTCTCTCTCTCTCTCTGTGTCCCTCTACCTGTAAGCACTGTAATCAATAGAAACAAGTTTGAGTTTGGAATACATACAAAATTTTAATATACTTTCATTACACCTAAAGTATTATGAGCAACTTATATGATTTATATTATCCTAATTTATATCAACTTACATAATCCTTATTCTACAAATAAGGATCAGCCTTAGATATAACCCTGAAACATGTGTCCATTCATGGTTGGAACAAATACATTCATTTGCGTAGATCTTTATATGTTTTCATCAGGAATTTTAGAATTTTAATTAAGAGTAAGATTTAAATTCAATAACTAAAATTGTGATATTATTTCTGGTTTTCATGATGCTATTTTTAAAATATAAAACATATTTAAATTTATATAGATTGTTATTTCTTTCCTGTTTATGTACCAAGCTCTTCAACTTATTTTTACTTTCCCAAGGAAATTTCAAAATGTCTTTAACTAATGATAACTTTGAAATAATAAGACCTTGTTATAAAAACATTTAGTATATGTATAATATGATAATTGGATCTTCATTTAGATTAATTAGCTCAAAATTAAAATTTTGTCCATTTTCTAAATTGTTACTTTTAGAACCACAGAATTCTACAACAGTTCTTCCTTGGAATAAGTTAAACAGTAGACATATGTAATTTACATCATGTGATAAGCCACATACAATACATTTATCTTTACTGTCTCAAAAAGAGAAAAAAGAACTTGGTCATTGCTTCTGGAGGTTGGCTTTGTTCTTTGAAAGATTTCTGGACATTCCCTGTGTGGTGCCTTAAAGGGGATAATCAGGGTCTTCAAATCAGGCTTTGAAGTATATTTCAGGAAACTCATCTTTCAAATGCTTAAATTGGAAAGTTGATTGAATGCTAAACTCAACATAGGTCTCCATTTATCTTAGTAAAAAACTTCCTTTAAAACAATTCCTGCTGCCAGGAATATTTTTCAAAGATATTTATGGACTGCTTTATAAGGCTAATTGAAATGAAAGACTGGTATTTTTTTTCTTGAAAAATAGTTGGCATTTGACCTCCACCTGTAAAATAAATAACAGATATCTTATGACTTCTTGATTTATTAGAGAGATGAAATTTTCTTCCTCTGCATTTTAAAAGATTTTGTTTTCTTTTCTGGAAGACTGAGTTTTGGTCTCTGTGATCTGCTTTGTGCCACTTTGCAAGACAATTCTGGTCTTTGCATTAACTGAGTACTGGACTTAGTGGTATGCTTTAGAGAGAAAGAAGATTCTTCTAATGGGGCCAATGTGTAAAATTAGCTTAAGACTGTTAGAGAAAGGAACTAAAGCATATTTTTCACTGAAATAATGGTTACACAGACTTTGAAAATTAAGTAGATTCTTCCCAAAACACTAAGCTACTTGGGCTGACATTATAGAAGCAGAGAGATTATTAAATTAAAAAAAAAAAAGACGAAGTGGGCATCAACGCAAGTGGTATTAAGGTAAATATTCGCACATTGGGATGGTTAAAGGAATGTCCTTTCCTTGGAATAGGTAACAGAATGAAGACAAATTGGCAGAGTAGAGCATTCTTTCTCTGTTTTGAACTTTGATTTTAGGTTTAGGGATATATGTGCAGGTTTACTGTATAGGTCAGTTCAGGTTATGGGGATTTGTTGAACAGATTATTTATTCACCTGGGTACTAAGCCTAGTACCCAAAAGTTATAATTTCTAATCCTCTTCCACCCCCTACCCTGCACTTTCAAGCAGATCCCAGAGTCTGTTTTCCCCCTCTCTGTGTCCATGAATTCTCCTCACTTAGCTCTTTCATATAAATGAGAGCAGAGCATTCTTTCCATATCACGAATTAAAGCATCATATATTTTCTTTCGCTTTTTGGTTTTTCATCCTGTGTCACTTTTTTTCATCTTCTGAGTGACTACTATGATATACTTACTACACAAGTTATTCTCCATATTCTTTCCTTCACATGCTTTATTTTGTTTCCCACTTGTAATTCTTTTTCTTTTCCCTCATTCATGGTTCCCTGGTCCTGTGTCATCAAGCAGAGGCTATGCTGGCACCTCATGACAAATGCTTTATAGCAAGTTATTTGGTCGTAGGTAGTGACAAAACAAAATCTAAAGCACTAAATCGAAACAAAATTCTTGTTATAAAAAGGCAAGAACCCTACAATTTTACTGAGTTATAACTCTATTTTTATAGAAGCAACTAACTGAGTATATTGAGTTACTTTTGTTAGCTTTTCCTTACTTTCCAGCTATATAATATCTTCTTACCCATGGGATAAAATAAAATATAATAGATAAAGGAAACAGGGAACACAGCCGTAACTTTTGAATTGTTACCGTTTGAAAATTTTTCAGTTATACACTGACTTTTTGATTAAATATTTTATTTCGTGTTCAATGATTACATTGTGAATTTTTAGATCACTTAAATTGTATGTTTTTAATGAGTTCTCGTCTAATACAGTCAGTGAGGATATGGTTGTCGATGTTATTGAGTATAGATAGCTCAAGTTTTGAAAGGACATTTCTACTCAAACTACTTATAACTATCAGCATACGGGAGATGATGCTAACATTTCTTTTGCAAACAACCAATATGATGTATTTTCCATTCGGTATTGGGCTAAATATTTCAAAGTTTTGGGCATAACTTTTCACTTGACTATGAATTTTTATGTTTTAGATCACAGGAGGTTGTCCACACTCTCTAATCCCCTCCGTGAGAGATTTGCAGATGGGAAACGTGAGGGCTATTGAGCTAAATTATCCATTTGGTTTTTTAATTTCTGGGTCTTAGGCATACAGTATTGAAATGTGGGGAGAATCTGCAACCCATTATTTTACTTTTGAGTAATCTAGAATATGTCTTCTTTCCATACAGGAAAGAATGATTTCCCTGTTACAGCATTCCTTGAAGAAAAACAGAATTGGCTATGCTGACTAGGCTATGTATTTTTTTAAAAATAACTGAATTACTGAGTCACTGCACAGTCTACCCTCTCTGCACAGTTCCAGACTGCTGCCACTCAAAAACCCAGGCCTCTGCACCACTCAAATGGAGCACAAGCACTCAGCAATGGCAGATTTTTGATCCCCAGCATTCTCTGATATTTTTCTGTTTATTTCTAACCAATCACTCTTTGAATGGTGCTGTGGAATCACCACTAATTAAAGTCCATGAAATGTTGATGTGAGAAGGTGATGTACAAACTGTTTTCATAAATTAACTTATTTAATCATTGACACATGTGGTATAAAAAAGGAAAGACACATGGAATTAAAAATGATGTAATATTAATTATACAATATTGTATATTGATTATATATATGCATATATGTGTATATCTCTATGTACCTATATACATATATATTTTAAAAATATGTAGAAACTTTCCTGCCTCCCCTCTCACCTCTGCCTTTAGTCATTTTCCCCATTATAGCTATAGCAATCTCTCAAAAAAAACAAACACCCTATCTCACACCTGTATAAACTAATGGATCCCCATTACTTTTAAGATATTGTGCATCTCCCTTATCGAGAGTTACAAGATCCTTTGTTACATGGCTCCTTCACAGCTATCTATTCTGAGCAACTGCCACCCACTTCTCACCCTACTCTGTGTACCCCTCAGTTCAGTTACTCCTAATGTCATGAATATCTGGACCCCTCTCAACCCTCAGCCTTTACATGAGTCATTCTCTGAGTGAAGCATCATTAAATTTCTCTTCCTCCAAGGTTTGCCTGGATGAGCAGATACATTCTTTAAAAAAAAAAACAAAAGTGTGTATTTAAAGGTATACAATATGCTGTTATAAGATACATATGTATACAGTAAAATGGTTACTATTGTGGAGAAAATTAACATATCTATAATCTCTCATAGCTACCTATTTTTCCCTCCTGAAGCAAAGAGCAGGGGTTATCTACTCATTTAGCAAGAATTCTGAATCCAAAACACTACTACTAACTATAGTCTTCCTATGGTATATTAGATCTTTAGACTTATTCATCCTATGTATCTGCTACTCTGTATTCTTTGACCGTGGCGTCCTTGGCACTGTCAGCTTATATGGACAGCATTCCCTGATCACTTTTACACACCTTCACATGCACATGGCAGACATTGAACAGTGCTTCTCCCCTACATGTACTCTCCTGATATTCTCTACTACCCCACCAACAGCTCTCATTGCTTCGTGTTATTATTTCCTGTTAACTCATCTGGATCTCTCACTAGGCTTTTATTATAATGAGGCAGGGAAAGTTTTGACCCCGCTCATCATTGCACATAATGGAAACAGCATAATGCTATCACATAGCAGAGTAGAATCAATGTTTGCTAAACAAACAAATAAATAAGTAAATGAGGTTATAGGTAGGGGTTATTTCTGAGTCATATACTATGTAATTATGAAGAGTATTTTAAAAACTTCAACAAAATGGTGCTATTTCTTTAGGCAGGATTTTCAAGAAAGAGAAGCTTACAAGTGTAGGAGGATGCGGATACATCCCTAATTTATGATTCTAGGGGCAAAGTCCAATTATATGCTAACCTCTTCATGTAATTTGTATGGTAACTGTCTACCCCTCAGTCCAATCCCAACCTTCCATTTTCTGACACCACAAGATACACTCTATTTAGGGTTTTATGTTCTAGATATTTTGTGAAAATTTGAGGCATTATTTTTATAATTGCAAAACTAGATAGTAAGCCATTATTACTATTATCAATTAATGAAATCTACAAATAAGCCAACAATGAAAAACTTAATAATGAAAGTGTTAATCTACAATTGCCACAAAAACTGCCTGCAAAATTTCTCCCTCAAATTTTGCTACCAATAACAACATTATGGGAGAAATAACATGGTGTTACAATAAGAAAAGTTATAAAATTGTTATTGCTCTATATTTTAGACCGTCCTGGGTTGTAAACTGGTACAAGGAATTCTCAAAATTTTTTGCTGCTATATACTGGGAGCTCTTTGTAAAATCGAAGAGCTGTTCTATTGGTAGATAGGATGACAGTTTTCTTGTTGGTGTGATGTTTGTATGCTTCTATTTGGCATAGATCACTTACATCTATAAATATAATGAATGAATTAGAAACAGAACCAAGAACCACATTTAATTTCCAGTTAGATTTGTTTATTAGAATTTTGCAGTAATGTGTCATTTTTCCTTCAGAATTGGAAATCTGTTATATTTGCCTTTGAGATCTCATAATGCCACATATAATTTATTTCTACATAGAGTGTATCACTATATGTTTGTTGAATTTTGTTGAAATCAAAATACCTATGGAGTATGTAAAAGAATTAAAAATATTTGGGCAGAGATTTTCAGTGTTTAAACATGTACTTACCACCAACATATTAAAAATTATTACCTATATGGTCTAGATGATCCAGTAATTAAAATATAGGAATGTGTCATCTAAAACAATGTACATATCTGGAGGATGTATAAACATAATTTAGTTGCTTCCACAAAGTAAAAAGGGCAAGTGTATTGCAGTAATTCAGAATATGGGTATTGGATTCCGATGACTTGGGTTCTAATCCCAGCTCTGCCACTTAATGGCAACTTTACTTTCTTTTTTTTTTCTTTTTTGTGGTTGAACCATTTTATTCTATTTATTATATTTTCTTTTTTTGTTATTATTATACTTTAAGTTCTAGGGTACATGTGCATAACGTGCAAGTTTGTTACATATGTATACTTGTGCCATGTTGGTGTGCTGCACCCATCAACTCGTCCTTTACATCTGGTATAACTCCAGTGCAATCCCTCCTCCCTCCCCCCTCCCCATAATAGGCCCCAGTGTGTGATGTTCCCCTCCCCGAGTCCAGGTGATCTCATTGTTCAGTCCCCACCTATGAGTGAGAACATGCGGTGTTTGGTTTTCTGTTCTTGCGATAGTTTGCTGAGAATGATGGTTTCCAGCTGCATCCATGTCCCTATAAAGGACACAAACTCAACAGACACATGAAAAAATGCTCGTCATCACTGGCCATCAGAGAAATGCAAATCAAAACCACAGTGAGATACCATCTCACACCAGTTAGAATGGCAATCATTAAAAAGTCAGGAAACAACAGGTGCTGGAGAGGATGTGGAGAAATAGGAACACTTTTACGCTGCTAGTGGGATTGTAAACTAGTTCAACAATTATGGAAAACAGTATGGCGAGTCCTCAAGGATCTAGAACTAGAAATACCATATGACTCAGCAACTTTACTTTCAAAAGCATCAGCGAATTCATCCAAAATAAGACTAATACAAATGCCAACCCCGTAAGTCTGTTCTAAATATAAATACCACAAATGCAAAGTATTCGGCACAGAGCTTGGGTCAGTAAGTACTAACAAAGATTTGCTGTTGTTAGATACACTTACATTATCTCTTTCTTTCTCAGCCTGTAGAAGGAAAGCTGTTGGTAAACAGGAAAAGTAATATAAAATTACTCTGCAGCATGTAATGTAATTTTGAGTGAGCATGTGTCTTTATTTACAAATTAATAACAAAGTTTGAAGCCCAAGCAAACAAGGAGATGTAGTATAAATCACTTAAATTTTATAAATGTGTGCCTATAAATTGAGAAAAACAACAGCTACTTTGGTTAGCTTAAGTAATTGCCATCAAAAGGAATTTTAAAATATAAAACATTAAACAAATGAAATGGACACAAAACACGCTCTTGACTGTGACAGTTTGTACATAGTGACTTTCAATTTTAAATTGTTCAGAGACATCATGGGATATTAAAAATACGGATGGCAAGAGTCAGATAAGTGGAAAATTAGTTCTGGAAATAATGTTTGTTCAGGCTGTGAGAGCAAGTCCATTTTTTCCCCTCAGGCAGATATTTTGAAGGTTGTACTGGCTTCATTTTCTAAAGAGAAGGGAAAAGAACAGGAAGTTAATCATCTCTGTTCACGTGTCATGTACCTGAGAAGCTGCTCAATAAATATTAATTGATGAAGATGATATTGTAAGGATGATGTTTTGTGGAATGGATTCATAAAAGTCAGCCTTAGGCGACTGTACCAATGTGATTGGCTGTTCCCAGGATGTTTTATGTTTTAACTCTCTTTGTAAGAAGATCATGTTAAATTAAACATGTTTGATTGGGATACTGAGCCTAGGTATTCCCTCCCTCCCTCCCTCCCTCCCTTCCTTCCTTCCTTCCTTCCTTCCCTCCTTCCTTCCTTCCTTCCTTCCTTCCTTCCTTCCTTCCTTCCTTCCTTCCTTCCCCCATCCCACTTTCTCTTGCTCTCTCTCTATTTCCCCCTTTTTTCCTTTTTTTGTATTAACACATTGCTTGTTTATATATTGTACACTTAAACCATAGTTTTATCAGGTAGAGATAGCAGCTAGATCAGGTTTGAAACATGTTTTCTCTCTAGAGGTAGCCCTTGAAAATTTTTACTTCATAAACTTGGAAGATCAGAGAAGACAGATAAGCTAATGTGCTTTTCTTCACATTGCCATTCACAGATATTCAAGGCTGAGATGGTCTTTCTGAGAAGCCCATTTTATGGAATGTTATGTGACTGTCACAACCTGCCAACATGAGCACTGGGCATATTCAGCTGAGAATGGATCGGGCCCAGAGACTGGTCTGAAACTTTAGTTTAAAAAAATAGCAATGAGAACAAATGGACACAGGGAGAGGAACGTCACACACTGGGGCCTGTCAGGGGGTAGGGGGCAAGGGGAGGGAGAGCATTAAGACAAAGACTTAATGCCTGTGGAGCTTAAAACCTGGATGATGGGTTGATGGGTGCAGCAAACCACCATGGCACATGTATACCTATGTGACAAACCTGCATGTTCTGCACATGTCTCCCAGAACTGAAAGTAATTTAAAAAAATAGCAGCCTGACTCCCTGGACCATCATCTTAGTGCTAAATATGCCTGAACCAGTACCTAAAATAAGTTCCTGCCTTGTATTAATGCCTCATTATTCCACACGACTTAGGCTTACACACAGAGGAATATTTATCACACAAAACCATACCAGAATAGCCTTTTTAAAACTCTTTGTTTATCCAAGAGTTTTGTTTTTCATGAAATACAATTATTAATAATTAGAGAAGTAAGTCATGGAATTTCTGATTGTAATCTCAGACTATTTATCATTGGGCTACAGCTTTGCCTTGAGCCCAATCTATGTGCAAAAAAAGAGGGGCTTAAGTATGGAAGAGAAAGCCAAGTACACAAATAACTAGAACACCCAACAAAATGTCTTAGACTATAGGAATAATCCATGTTGTCTAGCAGACTAGAAGGAAATATTGTTTCTGACTTGGTGAGACTGCTGTATTTGTGTGTGTGTGTGTAATATCTATTTTATGATTTTCTTCATTCCCTCTTTAGCAATTTACCTTGATTAGATTTCTAATAACAGACCTCTCTTTCAATATGGGAATTTTGTTGTATACATATCTGAGAGCTGCCTATTTTTATTACCTTTTCCTATACATATGAGGATCTCTGTCTCTGCCTCTCTCTTTCTCTCATCTTTGAAATCACAACAGTTTATCCGAAAAAGTCTTGAAATTTGTCATTCGGAATCAGTTATTCTGGAGACATGCTGTACTGACTCCTCAAAGCTCAGATTCAAGCTTTGAATGATTTCTGAATGGCATTCTAATTAAATAAATTCAAATACGTATTGTTTTGCTTTTCTTCGTCTCTCATCTTAATAGAGGCCACATCTCCCATTTTATGTGTTTTTTAACTTTTTATTTATTTTAAGTTATTTTGCTAATTGTTTCTTAGTCTTGTACATTCTGGCATTTATTTTTTCAATTGTACTCAATCTCCTCTTTTTTTATATCTTAAAGTGACCTTTATTTCTGTGTCATTTAATTTTTCTCTTCAATGTCATCACCAAACAATGGCAACATTTTTTTTAATGTCCTTCCCCCGCCATGTCATTTTGTCTTTGTTTTCCTTCTGTGCCTGCTTTAAACTCTTGTTGTCTGAAGACTCTTACTCATATTTGAATGATTTACATTCTTCTGAGAAAAGTTATTTTGAAGCACTTTATGTGAAGGAAGGGCTAGCATTCTGATCTAGAAAAAATTAAAACCTGGAACAGTGTGTGTGTGTGCACGCGTGTGTGTGTATGTGTGTGTGGGAGAGAGAGACAGAGAGAGAGAGAGAGTGAGAGAGAGAGAGAGAGAACAAGAGACTACAAGCGCTTTGGTTTGATTTTCTTCTAGACATTCCTTATTCTGACAGATAGCTGGCTGGTCACAACTTGGCCTCTCCTCCTCTCTGCTTTTCCTTTGGATAAATCCTTCATTAATGCTACTTCTGTGGATTCTTTTATTTATTCCGGCAGTCCTAATCTGTAGTATCTAGCAGGATCCAGAGAAATAAACTCAGTAGTCCATATCTCTTGTTGCTATTATTCCTAACAACAGAGTTGGTTTCGTCTCTCAGGGTGAGGCACCTGGCCTGAGACTCTTTGGATTCTCCTAATCCTGTCTGCTGCACCTGTGGCAGCAGGCATGCTTGAAATAAACTTTTCTTGGCCTAACAACCCTCCTCAAATATTGCATGTGGGGTTACAGTGTGTCCTAGTTAGACAGAAGAGTTTACGTGTGTACTTCTTATCCTCCCTCTACTTTCAGAGAGAACAATAGAAAAACATATCCTTATTCTACCACCTTAAAATGAAAAGTCTTGATAGCCTTTTTTTATTCTAACTATAATTTTATGACATTTATTTGATATAAAATGGGAAAAAGAGTTGCCAGTCTCTTTAGCCAGGAATCTTTACTGAGGACTATTCATATGTTTTGCATTGTCCTGACAACACAAACACAATGAAATAAAAATGATACTAGCTGAGGTTTGAGTGTGCTTACACTATTGTCCTAAGCCTTTACACATATCAGCTTATTTAATCTTCACAATAACCCTAGGAAGTAGATGTTATTTTGGGCTGGACTAACTTTAAATACTCAGAAAATAGTATATTGCGGCTTGCAATGTGTACTGTAGCAAGAGTTTATGTCATATTCAGCAATGCAACTTCACCAGATCCATTATTCAATTTTTACTCTTGCTAAATGTGTTTCCCTAAGTCAGACAAAGCAGTGAGGTCAATAACAGATATACATTTCCTTTTCAACCGATTCTTAGAAAGAAATATGCCGTTAAACGATTACCACACTTGAGAGTGGAAGGACTATGGAAGAGCTAATCCTTTTGAAATTGACAGGAGCTTGGAGATTGCGGCCGGACAGATCAGGTAACAGGCTGCTAAGTGCCGGCTTTGCCTAATCAGGACAAACCTGGATGCCCACCTCGGTTAACATGATCTTCGATGAGAGAAAAACCCAAATAACTGATACAGAGGCCTACCTCAGCAAATTTCTGTTCCAAGATATATGAGTAGCATCTCATTCTTCCCATTTATTTTCTAGTGTTTTCAGTGTAATAATATTCTACTGTGGAATGAGGAAAAAGCAATGAAGTCAAGAGGAGATGAAGGCTATTACCCTGTATCTTTCTGAAATATTTCTAATTTATTTGCTGCACCCAATATAGAGGCCTCCTCCTTTCTTAGTTAGATGTCTGATGATTATATATGCTTCATTTAGTTGAAACGTTCAGGTGGTCCAGAAGAATATTGGAATTGGCTGTCTGTATAGGAAGTTAGCCCAGAAACCATTCTGTAATATTTCCTTTCTGCATTATTTTAAATATCAAGTTCATGTTGATTCATATGGTGCTTAGCACAGTAACTCTTACATAGTAGAAAATCAATAAGTGTTTTTTTAATAAATGTAAATTCTAGTATTGGTTAAACTATTGCCCTCTTTGTGGTATTCTGTCTGATCAGAATTCTTAATCAAAGTGAGTATCAGACTAACCACAATTATATGACTAAAGAAAAGAAAGTTAATCAAGAAATGACAAGCAAATAGCTTCTTAGCATTCTTACTGTATAACATATTGTAGCACTTAAGATTATATTCTTGAGATTCAAACTGACCTGCTTTTAAATTCAAGAGCTACCCTCCCTTGTTGTGAAAATCTGGGTAAATTATTCAAATTTTCATTTTATTCATTTGTAAAGTGAAGTTAATATGTGTTTCTAAGAACTTTATGAGGATTAACAGAGAAAACTTAATTAAAACACCTTTCATCAAGGCCACACATTTACTAAAGCAAAAGAGATGAATGCTGTCTCCAAGACCCTTGAAGTTCAAGAGTCTGGGCCAGGCTGAGAACAAAGTCCCTGAAATTCTGCTAATGTCCTTTTGCTTTTTATTGGGCTAAAAAGCAGTTTTTATTGGCCCACTTTAAAATCCATTGCAGCATCTTAAGTCTCATATATGATGGCATCCTTATAGGATGACCTAACCTTTTCTGCAGTAAAAAAAGATCATTACCCGTTCTCATACAACATCTGTAAGGAAAATCAATGTGTGTTCTTATAACAACCAATATATTGAGTAGATCTTTATTACTGAGTGGGAAGATGGCAATAAAAAAATTAGACAAACAAATATAACATTTCTGCCACTTTTTAAAATCATTGATCTCAAGACAAAATATTATCATAATCTCAGATATGACATGCAATGCATATGGTGTTCCTATCTTCTTCTGGACCATGTATTGGCTTCTCCTGAGCTCCTTCTAGAAACTTCCATGCTCTTGTCCCCAAGAAAGCTGACGAGCATGTTTTCATCTCCATCATTTGAGAAAAGGATTTTTAATCCACCAAGTGCTAGAGCTCTGACCCATAACCAGATCTTGTTCTTTCTAAATCTCAATTTCCTACTTCTGCCATCAGAAATGGAGTCTGCTTCTCTAGCCCACCTTGTACAAGATTTCTTAAACGTAGGTTCATTGATATTTAGTTTAATTATTTTTAGAAAAATTTATTACGGATGATTTCATATGTATTCCACATGTTTATCTTGTATTTTACAGTAAACTTTAGATAATAAGAAAAGGAACATCTAGTCATGAGCACACAAAGATATCTAATTCCTTTACTCACAAGAGTTCATGAGTGCGTTCTAAACAGTTTCAGTCCTTTCAAAGTATCACTTTCTTTTCATTTTTTTGTTTTGTTTTTGGTAAAATTATTACCATGATATTCTTAAGACGGTTTCCTAACCAACATCAAACTTGATACGTGATACATTCAATTAAGAGTAACTTTATTATTATTATTTATTGTTTAAGATAATATGGCATTGCACATACAGATGGCACCCTTTCAACCAAAATCTAAGATTTATAAGGTGTTCTTGTTGCCATACCAAGAATAAACAAAAAACACAAGTGGAAGGAAGGAAGGAAGGACAGAAGGAAGGAAGGAACAAAGGAAGGGAGGGAGGAAGGAACAAAGGAAGGGAGGGAGGAAGGAAGGAAGGAAAAGAAAAGTTCCTGGAAAAGTCAGACAGAGATTCAAAGATTGCCACTTAGTAGCACTTTGATCTGGGGCAAGTTTGTTTGTTAACCATTTTGAGCCTCAATATTCTCAGCTCTATGTACCTGTATCTCAAGTATATGGTAGTAGCCAAATGAGTTAATTTATATAAGCACTTATTGCTGTGCTTAAGAAACATAAGGCAGGCCAGGCATGGTGGCTCATGCCTGTAATCCCAGCACTTTGGGAAGCCGAGGTGGGTGGATCACTTGAGGTCAAGAGTTCGAGATCAACCTGACCAGCATGGTGAAATCCCGCTTCTACTAAAAATACAAAAATTAGCTGGGCTTGGTGGTGCTCACCTATAATCCCAGCTACTCAGTAGGCTGAGGCAGGAGAATCGCTTGAGCCAGAAGGCAGAGGTTGCAGTGAGTTGAGATTGTGCCACTTTACTCCAGCCTGAGTGACAGAATGAGACTCAATCTCAAAACAACAAGAAGAAAAAAAGAAAAAGAAAGAAAAAAAGAAAGAAGGAAAGAAAGGAAGGAAGGAAGGAAGGAAGGAAGGAAAGAAGGAAGGAAAAAGAAATTTAAGGCACAATATCAGTTATTTTTCTTTTGCTCCTCCCCCTATCCTATAGTCATGGACTTTGGCACTTGCAGAGTGAGAAAATATATCTACTGAAATGTATGCTCCTTTTCATCCGAGTCAAAATAATTCTTTTGGGATATTTTTTACAAGGGAAAAACCTAATGAGATAAGCCCCCTTTACAATTTAATCAAGACTGTAGTGCCTAGTACAAATAAAAGCCTTCCTCATTCAATGGTGTGGAATTGCATTCTCTTGAGGTATATCACATATACAGATGGACAAAACGGAAAACCAAGGGTCAGGGGAAGGAAAGAACTATACCCTTGATAATAGGAAGAACAAATATTAAGGATGTATCCAGAAGTTTAGAAAAATAATGATTACCAGTAACTTACATTTAATTCTATTGCTCTGATTATACCAAAGTGAATGACAAACCTTATATTTACCCTGTATATGTTCTTACCATGAAAGTGCTGCCAGAAGACACAAGCTGCATGGTCTGGATGTTGGGAGTGGGGTCTTATAATATGGTTTTGATAGGGTTCATCTGTCTAAGGATTAAAGTGAAAGAAGAACTGTAGTAAGGATGAGGAGACAAAAGGTCCTTGGCCACTGAAAGCACAAGATCATCACTGGTTTTAGCCACTTAGGCAGCCACAGAAAATGCTGCTCTTAGAACAGTTGTCATCCCATTGACCTTAGGTATCTAATGCTGGGATTTGGGAGAGGAGGACTAATCTTCCTCTGAGGAGGATTATCCTCAGTAGATCCTGGAAATCATGATCGCAGGAAATGACTTGGAGTGAAATAAATGTCTTTAGGACAGTATGTAATGTTGGCTCCTTTCAATATTAAGCAGCAGCAACCTCAGAAAAGACAGACTCAACAGCAGGAATGGTGACAGCTTAAGCAAGTGTCAGTAGCCCAGCATTGCATTTGGTGTTAGCAGGGGCAGAAGCATTATACAATTTTGAATGAAGAAAAGTAAAAAAGTTGACTTCATGTAACAAGAGGATTTCATAGAGCATAGTGAGGTCATCTATGAGGACTTTCAGCATGACTTAGGAAGAATTTGAGTGTAAATACCTTCTCCTGACCTTGTAATGATAGGAGAACATTACAGTCTTTTAAAAAGCAAGAAGTGGAAAAGAAGTAAAAATATAATAATTTATTATGCCATTTGATACTTCTTTTCATCCTTTTTTCTCATATCTACATCTCATCCCCCAAAATAACTTAAGAAACAAAACAAGGCTTAAGTATATTGATTTGTAAACTAGCTGCATGGTCTGCTTCTGGATTGCATGTAGATATTCATAAAAAGTAGACAGTTTTAACTGTGAGTCATAAATTAATTTGCTGAATGCATAAGATGAGAGAGATGAAAGTATTAGTAGAAGAGAGTTTTTATTATTTTATTCTTACTTTTATTCTACCTTCTCCTTTTAAAAATATTCTAATAGTGAATTTTACTTGGAAAAAGTTAGTTAACCTAAAGTTACTGGCCACACTGCCGGAAGCTGACTTGTTTGGCAAATAGCAAGTATTTCATTTTAAATGTTCACCAAAGAGCACCACCAAGAGAGAGGAAGTAATTGCCTCTGCTTTTAAAACATGTTCTCAAATATATATATTTTAACACAATGTCAATTTTTGTAAACTGTATTGTTTGTCTCCTCCTTTTGGAGAAATTGAACTTCAGATTATCAGTTATTTTTAAGTTTCTTGAAAGCAAATGCCTAGTATTCTTTACAATAGAAAAAGCAGATGGTCCCCACACAAAGCAAGCTGAACTGATTTCGCTCCAACATTTTTGGGCTATAGTAACATACTTGAAATCGTGTTATTTATGATGTACTTCTTTTCTTCAGCCAAAATTTTGCCAGTGACTTTGAACACATTTATTAACATTTCACAGCACAGTATGTAATATGTCTTTGCTTCTGATATTTTGTTCAAAACTAACAGAAGGTCTCCCTCAGAGAATAACAGACAATGAGTTGGGAAAAAAATAGTGCATAAAAAGTTCACTGTTTTATTCCCTTAAAAAAAAATCTGCACATTAGGGTAAAGAGCCCAGTGGATCATAGAATGCAACGTAGAATATCATAGCAATGATATCTCATGGGAACCATCAAGGTTGTAGAAACCAGATGATGTTTCAGATACTGTACAAGTCCCTAACAAACTCTGTGATATCATGTGGCATCTGAGTCAGCTGAACCCATGGCTGGAGGTTTGGCTTCTTCCTCATTCGAACTTTCTTTCCCTATTAGCTGATATGCTAGTTAAGGGTGTAAAAACTCTAATTAAATTCTGGTTCTGACTTTAGTACTTGTAGGTCTTCAAACTCATAAAGCATCACTTTCCTTATCTTTACAATGGCAATAAGGAAATAATAAATATTTCATAGGGCTGTTATAAAGTTTAAGTGAGTTAAATAGTGGAAAGTGCTTAGCACAGTTGCTCGCACATATATAACTCTCAGTAAGTGTTAATAATTGTAATAAAGCAGGAGCAGGAATCATAACACAAAGATATTCTGTCCATTGTGGGCATATTTCAACACCCATCACAGTCATTGTTATTGGAGGGTTTTTTCCCTTCTGCACAGAGGATAGGCAGCTTCTCCCTCTACGAGATGATCTCACTACCTAAGAAAGGAAATACAGGAGGAAAAAAATAAGGCTTTGTGTTTTTGGTTTTGTGGCAAAGGAAAATGATTAACAATACTGACTTTGGCTATAGTATGTTGAGAGTTCTCACATGTGAAAAGAAAAGGAGAGATACAAGGTTTCTAAACCGAATGTTATAAATGAGCTTCGTCACCGGAAAAAGAAAATTTCCATGACAGCAGAGGATTAAAAGTGAACAATAATAATGAATGGTTGCATAGTTACATAAATATTTTTTCAATGTATATGTTGATTTTCTCTTCTTTTATCTAATTCCCATAGATATTCTCCATTCTAGAGTTTTTTGTTTTGTTTTGTTTTTTGTTTCTTTTGAGACAAGGTCTCACTCTTGTCCAGGCTGGAATGCAGTGGCACGAGCATAACTCAGTGCAGCCTTGACCTCCTGGGCTCAAGTGCTGCTTGAGCCTCCTGAGGAGCTGGGACTACAGGCAAGGATCACTGTGCCCAGCTAACTTTATTTTTAAATGTTGGAGATACAGAGTTTCACTTCGTTGTTCAGGCTTCTAGATATTATTATTATTATATTCATTAGATAAGAAAAAGTGTGGTTTAGAAAGGTTAGGTAAATTGCTTAACATCTCCTAGCCAGGCCTACTAACTTGAAACTCCAGACTGCACACATACACACACACACACACACACACACACACACACGGACGCACGCATATATACATTAACATATATGCATACATATGCACAACACATTTATACACACACATATTTGAGAGTGAATATGCTATCTGTACCACTGTGTGGAATATACCCATATATATTCTGCCAAATATAAACACATAATTTGGGACTATGTAAATTAAGATGTTAGTTGTAAAAATAAAGTATTCACATACACAAATTGTACTGGAAAATGAATTAAAAGTACAGTAGTACTGCCTTATGCACAGTTTCAATTTCAGTTTCAGTGGTTTCAGTTACCCATGGTGAACTGCTGCCCAAAAATAGTTGAGTACAGTGCAATATGAATTTTGAGAGATGGGGAGAGATGACCTTCACATAGCTATTATTATAGTTTGTTACAGTTTTTCTATTATTGTTGTTAATTTCTTAGTGGACCTAATTTATAAACTTCATCATATATATGTATGTACACATATATGTGTGTGTATATGTGTGTGTGTATATATGTGTATACATATATGTGTGTATATATATGTGTGTATATGTATGTGTATATATGTATGTGTATATATATATATAATTTAGCATTATCCTCAGTTTCAGGCATCCACTGGTGGTCTTGGAACATATCCCCCACCGGTCACGGGGGTCTACTGTAATTGTCCTAGCTCCCTTTGTTCAAATGATTTTTAACATTTCAGATACAAGATTCAAGTGAGTAAAAAAATATACTGCTTATACAGAAGCACATTACCTATTAGATTCATTTTATTTGTATCTAACTTTTCTGAAGAATATAATCAATTTTAACAAATTGAATTCGTTACTTACTCTGAATTGAATTAAAAAGATTTCTTGCCTATCTTACCTGGAAGAGGTCACTGGGGTTTTCAGTCCTCTCAAACACAAGTTATGAATTCATTTCCATTCTTAGGTTGATTCTAGGTATAATGAAAGGGTTTGACCAGAATTCAGAAAGCATCTTAAAAATTAAGATTTTAGCATTATTCTAAGCAAAAAATGAAATCAAAAAGCAGAAAATGGAAATACAATTACTGAGCACTAATATGTCAGAGAGATTTTCACTTATATTGCCTCATTTAATCCTCGTAATATCACAATACTACAACTATTATCCCCATTTGAAAATGAGGAAACACATTTACAGATAAGGTGTTAAGAACACCTTACCTAGTAAATGGCAAAACTAGTAAATGGCCTTCAATTGCATATTTTTCCAACTCCTGACACCATGCTATTGTTACAAAATTACTCGTTTTCTTTCTAATTGAAGTTGTCAACCCACAATCATTTGAATAAACCAAAAAGATGAAGGATTAATATTCTCATGTGGCCACTTCTCAGTCCTTTCTGGATTTCCCATTCTCTGTGAGTCCTCAGCTCTCCCTGCATTTCTGAGTGTGCTTTACTATTAAATCTTATGAGAAAGTTAGAAATAGCCCACTTAAGTTTTTACCACTAATTTGCTTGAAAACCGTGGAAAATATTTTATATTTCACTGAGCCTCAGTACATAGGCACATAAATTGAATATAATCCTGCCTAATGTAACTAATTAGAGGAGAAAACAAGACTATATGTACAAAATATATGCTACAAAATATTTTTATCATGTCTATTTATCCTGTTTTAGGGAATTAAATTGTTGTGAATTAGTGGAGAAGGTAAGTTTGAATTTTATTTTTCATTAGAGAACCAAGGAAAAATAAAGGAATAAACAATGACTAAACCATAAGAAAGACACAAAACCCTCACCCCCCCGCCAGAAAAAACACAGACAAACTGTACTGGATTGCAATTATAAATTATACTGAAATAGTTCAGTAAAAATCTTGGCTAAACATCTTGACCCATGCTTCCTTTTCCTTTTCCTGTATCAGTCTTGTCTCTTAATGGATATTGTTCAAAGATACTTGAAGTTCTTTTTTTTTTTTTTGAGACGAGTCTTGCTCTGTCGCCCAGGCTGAAGTGAAGTGGCGTGATCTCAACTCACTGCAACCTCTGCCTCCCGGGTTCAAGTGATTCTCCTGCCTCAGCCTACAGAGTAGCTGGGATTGCAGGCACACGCCACCACACCCAGCTAATTTTTGTATTTTTAGTAGTTACAGGGTTTCACCATGTTGGTCAGCCTGGTCTCAAACTCCTGACCTCGTGATCTGCCCACCTCGGCCTCCCAAAGTGCTGGGATTACAGGTGTGAGCCACCATGCCTGGCCATACCCGAAGTCCCTATATGATGGAAATAAAGTTATTACCATTGCAGTTCTGACAGAATATTTAGTTCACACCAGAACCTCCTTCTAGACTTGCTTTCACAGTCAAGATTTTCAGACTGTGCCTTGCCTGAAATTGCTATCAAGTAGGTCAGTATTTAAACTGGCTTTTTGGGTACCTGGTTTCTCCCTTCCTTTTCTCTCCCTCTGTCTCTCTCATCCCCAAGTAAAATGTACAGAATGTTTGCATTTCTCCAAACCTTTCTTTACTCCCAATGTGATGGTATTAGAAGGGCAGGCTTCTGGGAAGTATAATTAGACATCATGATGGGATTACTGCCCTTATAAGATGTACCAGAGAGCTGGCTAGCTCTCTGTCTGCCACGTAAAGGCACAGCAAGAAAATGGCTTTGTAAACTAGGAGAAGGGGCCCTGTCAATAACCCAATCCTGCTAACACATTGATCTTGGAATTCCAACCTCTAGCACTGTTAGAAGTAAATGTCGATAATTTAAGCCACAGAGTCTATGGTATTCTGTTATAGCAGCCTGAGCTAAGAAACCAGGTTATATGGTAAGTGCTGTTAATACTTGGCAAAAGTCACTAAAACCCAATTCATGCCTTCGAATACTTAGGAACATTTTGAAGAGACAAGAGTGCAAACAGATAATTTCACTATATTGTAATTAGAACTAGAGCAATTATTCCAGCCTGGTGTTCAGACTAGAGTTCCCACAGAGATAACAGCTTACACTTGAAGGATGAGTAGGTAATAAGTCAATCAATAAGGCATACAAAGGGTTTTCTAGGTAAGAGGAAAAGCAAAAATAAAAGCTCAGTCTGAGGAGCAGTATAGTTCCTGAGATTACAAAAGGCATCAAAGCCTGAAGTGACTGACATCTTATCTATGATCTTTGGCATATAGGATAAAGGTTATCTTTCTTTCTTCCTCTTACATTTTAAATTTTGATGCTGATTTTTAGAAGGTGTTTACATAACATAAAAGTAACCATTGTAAAGTGACCAATTCAGTGGTATTTAGTGCATTTGAGGTAGGGAAACTAGCAGGACTTGTTTCTGGTTATAACCCTGCCGACCAAAACAATATTTGACCCAGAAAGTCTAAAGTGAAGAAACTGGCAGGAACCAGCAGATGGTGACAAAAGTGATCTCTAGCTGCCCTCATTGCTCCTTGACATAAGACACTCCCACCAGCACCATGACAATTTATGAATGCCATGGCAACCACCCCAAAGTTACCGCCCCTTTTGTAGAAAGTTCTAAGTAATTCACACCTCCATTTGAATTGGCCAGCCCCTTAATCTGCATGTAACTGGAAGTGAGTTTACAAGAGTGTAAATGCAGTTGCCAAGAGCCTGCACATTGTTGACTCTGGGTGCACAGCCTATGAGTTAATCCTGCTCCTCAAGAATCGGTACTGTTCAATAAAAGATAGCTGCCTAACACCACCAGCTTACTCTTGAATTTTTCCCTTGCCAAAGCCTCTTGGGCTAAGCCCCAAATATGAGGTTCACAATCCCAGTAGAGTGAGCTTTAAAATTTCCTCTGTGTGGCAGTTGTGTTTATTTTAAAACTGTCCTGCATCACATTCGTAGTGTTGTGCAACTGTCACCTATATCGAATTCCAAAAGATTTTCATCTCACTAAGAGAAAACTCTGTACCCACTAAGAAGTTGCTCCCCATTACTCCTCCCCTTAACTCCTGGTAACAACAATCTTGTTTTTTGTCTTCATGGATTTACATAATCTGGACATTTCATAGAAATGGAACCACATAATATGTGAACTTTTGTGACTAATCTCTTTCACTTAACATGATTTCAATGTTCATTCACGTTGTGGCATTTCTCAGTACTTCATTTATTTTTATGCTGAATAAACAAAACATCATGTATTTATATCACTTATAATATATAGTTAAACATGGTATAAACATATGCCACATGTAATCCTGATATAAATATATATACTAAAATATATGAGTGACTCTAAGCCAAGATAGCCAACTAGATGCAGCCAAGAGAAATGTCTGCCACCAAGAGACTGGGACATTGGAAAGACTGATAGAGTCTGAGCAGATTTTTGGAGGGATGCAAAGTCCAACATCTGCGTCCTCCCTCCATTCAATGAAGGAGGAAAAAGCTGCGCACCCTACGTGGCGCTACCAAGCACCACGACTTGTTTCTGCCCACCCGTGACTCCTCGGGAAGGGATGAACTGAACATGTGAGGAGCAGCCTGTTCCCAACACAGACTTCCAGAATCTGGATAGCAGGGACCCCACAACCCCTACTCACACTTGAGCTGCTTAGAGAAATGGTAGGAGCAGGACTCCAGGTTATGTGGAGCCCAGAGGGTTTTGTGCGGAGCCTAGAGGGTTTTGTGCCTGAATGTCTGCAGTGGAGCATGACCAGGGACTCCCATCCCCCAAGGCTCACCATGCTTCCTCTAATAGAATTTGGCCATTGGGAAGCTCATGCCAGAGCATGACAGAGCAGGACAGAGCAGGATAGTCATGCCTGTGAGACAGGGCCAGTCCAATGTGAGCATGCCCTTGTCTGTGGGCCTCTCCTGTGGTCGCTGCGTGGCAATGTCTGCTGGCAGTGCATCAGATGCCCACCCAGGGTGCTTCACAGGGTCCCTCATCATATGTCCGTCACTGACAGACTGCTTCTGATTTCAGAGCTCCAGCAGAGAAGCCCCGACTTACATGCACCAACCCACCTGCACCCTACCCTCACTGCAGCCTCTCCTGTGCCACTTTTATAGCATGGATTTACCCACAGCCACCCATCACCACTTTGCTGGAAAGCACTTGCAAGTGGACCTCACTTCCCTTCCCCTAGTGGCATGCGTGTGCATGTACAACCTGCTGCTGCTGTCAGCATGAGTGCAACCCACCATTGCTCCCCCATGCTAATGTGTGGGCACCCAGCTGTGCTGCCACTGCCAGCATGAATGCCTGCAACCCTGCCAATCCCTTGTGTTGCCACCACTGCCAGCACAAACAGTGCATTGGTGTCAGCAGCTCTGCCCTCCCCTATGCTGCCACCACTGTCACTGCAAACAAGTGCATGGTCAGCAGTGGTCCCAACCCCCAATGCCGCCAACACCACTGGCATGAATATGCACGTGGATGCAAGTAAACCTAGCCACCTACCCATACACTGCCACTATCGATGGTGTGAATACTTGCTTAGAGGTTGGCAGCCCCAGCCTGCCAGCCACCTGCCCCCATTTCCACCAGCATAAGTGTGAGCATGGACACTGCAATCTCATCCCTACCTGCATCCTGCTGCCAATGTGAGCATGTGCAGAAATGCCACAGCCCCACTTCCACCAGTACCCCAGACTAACCAATGCATGTGCACCTCACCATGCTGCCATGGCTGCTGGCATGCATGAGCAATCACAGATCCTGCTGCCACCTTCTAATGAAATGTTTTGGCCAACACTACCCATTGGAATGTTGTGGCCAACGGACAAGGAACACCTCAACCCCTCCAGTGCAGCAGGTTTCTAACTTTGAGGGGCCAGAGAACAATGATGAGGGCCCTGTACCAGCCCCCCAGAGTTAGAGCATGCAGACTAGGAGTGCTGAGACTTGACTCCCTTAAATTTTCCTGTAATAAGCTCAGTCGACTGAACCCCTCTTATACCACAATCAAACCTCCAAGAGCATCAGAAAAGATAAAAGCAAGAAACAAAAACAAAATCCCCTCCAAAGCACAGCAACTTCAAAGAATGAAGTAACATATGCCCACACAGATGAGAAAGAGCCAGCACAAGAATTCTGGCAACTCAAAAAGCCACAGTATCTTCTTGTCTCCATAAAACCATGCTACTTCCCCAGAAATGGTTCTTAACCAGACTAAAATGGCCAAAATGACAGAAATAGAATTCAGAATGTGAATAGGAAGCAAGATCATTGTCATCCAGAAGAAAGTCAAAACCCAGCCCAAGGAACCTAAGGAATCTAAGGAATACAATACAATGATACAGGAGATGAAAGATAAAATTGCCATTTTAAGAAAACTGATGTGATAGAGCTGAAAAACTCACTTCAAGAATTTTGTAATTAACAGCAGAATTGACCAAGGTGAGGAAAGAATGTCAGCACTCAAACACTGGTTCCCTGAGATAAAATAAGTCAGACAAAAATAAGGAAAAAACACTAAAGAAGAATAAGCAACTTCTAATAAATATGGGACTATGTAGAGAGACGAAAAGTACCACTCACTGGCATCCTTGAAAGACAGGGAGAGAAAGCAACAACTTGGAAAACATATTTGAGTATATCATCCCTGAAAAATTTCCCAACATTACTAGAGAAATTAACTTCAAATTTAGGAAACACTACTGTGAGATACTATATAAGATAGCCATCTTCAATACATGTAGACATCAGATTCTTCAAGGTAGAATTGAAAGAAATAATGTGAAAGCCACCAAGAGAGCAGGGAAAGTGACCTAAAAAGAAACCCCATTAGGTGAACAACAGACCTTTCATCAGAAACCTTACAAGCTACAAGAGATTGGGATCCTATATTCAGCATTATTAAAGAAAAAAATTCCAACCAGTAATTCATATCTAGCCAAACTAAGCTTCATAAGCAAAGTTTGAAAAATAAAATACTTTTGAATACTTTTTATCCATATGCAAAGTCTGAAAAATAAAATACTTTTCAGACAAAAAAAGACTGAGGGAATTTGCACACAAGCTAGAAAATCTAGAAGAAATGGATGAATTTCTGGAAGCATACAGCCTCTTACGGTTGAATCAGGAAAAAACTAAATCCCTAAACAGACCAAATTTTAGTTCTCAAATTGAATCTGTAACAAAAAGCCTACCTATCAGAAAAAGACCAGGACCAGATGGATTCAGAGCTGAATTCTACCTGATGTATAAAGAAGAACTGATATGATTCCTACTGAAACTATTATAAAGAATTGAGGAGGAGGGACTCCTTTCTAACTCATTCTGTAAGACCAGCATCATTCTGCCACTGAAACCTGGCAGAGACACAACAAAAGAACTTCAGGACAATATCCTTGTTGAATTTAGATGAAAATATCCTGAACAAAATACTAGCAAACAAAATCCAGCAGCACATCAAAAAGCTAATCCACTGGCCGGTGCAGTGACTCACGCCTGTAATCTCAGTACTTTGGGAGGCAGACAATGGTGGATCCTGAGGTCAAGAGATCGAGACCATCCTGGCCAACATGGTGAAATGCCATCCCTACTAAAAATACAAAAATTAGCTGGGAGTGGTGCCACGTGCCTGTAGTCCCAGCTACTCAGGAGACTAAGGCAGGATGATTGCTTGAACCTGAGAGGCAGAGGTTGCAGTGAGCCGAGATCATGCCACTGCACAGTCTGGTGACAGAGTGAGACTCCATCTCAAAAAAAAAAAAAAAAAAAAAAAGCAAAAAGCTGATCCACCATTACCAAGTAGATTTTATCCCTGGGATGCAAGGATGGTTCGATAAAATGTCAATTGTCCTTAAACGATCTTTAAATACAATTCAATCTCCAATCAAAATTGGGTGAGCCTTTAAAAAAAAAAAAGTTTGACAAGCTGATTCTGAAATTTACACAGTGAATCCAAAGGTCTAGAATAACACAATGAAAGAGAAAAACAATGCTGGAAAACTTGCCTTACATGATTATAAGGCTTACAATAAAGTTACAGTAATCTAAACAGTTTGTTGGCAGAAGGATAGCAAATAGATCCATGAAACAAAAAGGTACCCAGAATTATACCTGCACTTATGTGATCAGTTTTTTTGAAATAAATGATTTGAGGTAATTTTAGATTCACACACAGCTGTGAAAAATATCTTCAGTAACTTTACCTCAGTTTCTCCCTCTGCTAGTATCTTGCATAGCTATGATATCATATTACAACCAGAAAATTGACCATGATAAATCCACTAAAGTTATTCACCTTTTCACCATTTTACATGCCCTCATTTGTGGGTATTTGTATATTTAATTCCAAGTAATTTTAGCATATATGCATATTTGTGTAACTGCTATCACAGTTAATATACAGAATAGTTACATCACAACAACAATTCCTCGTGCTATCTTTTAGAAGCCACTTTTCTCCCTAACTACTCCTTCCATCTTGAACCACTAGCTAATGACTAATCATTTTTCTATTTCTAGAATTTTGTTATTTCAGGAATGTTGTATAAGATAAATAATGTTGTATACAGAATAATAACCTTCTATGGCTGGATTTTTTTTTTTTTCACTAGGCACAATACAGTTGAGATCCATTCCAATAGCTGCATGCATCAGTAATTTGCATAAGATTTCCAAATACATTGGGCATTGATGGTTTCCAAATTACAAACCACAGTCATACGCTTTCATTTCATAAGATTATGGATTAAAATACTGCTGGATGAAGATAACATCAGGGGACTGTTATGTAAGGATGGTCAAGTAACATTATTTCTAATGACTTAATTAACTGCTAAAGATTACTTTTTGGTGTATTCAAATTTTAAGTCATATGGCACTATAAGATTCAATAAACTAAGTGAAAGGTCTGAGAATTCTTCAGCAAATTTAGCAGAAGCTGCAACTGTTCTCAGGAAGAAGAATATCCTTTGCATATTGGATCAATAGACAGACTATAAGAAAAATTGGTCTTGAGTAAATGCCTCTAGAACATGATCTAGCCTGAGCTTTCATAGACATAGAGTTTTTTGTATTATTTATTTTTTATGAATGATGTTTCTTAATTTCCTCCAGCCCACAAATTGTTGTGTTTAATAAGCTTTGATTTTTTAGTTTTAAGTTCATAGTAAAATTGAATGGAAGGAGCAGAGATTTTTTAAAATTTTCTTTAAGTTCCAGGATGCATGTGCCTATACTCCTTAATCCTTAAATGCATAAAAAACATCTCCTACTAGAATGTTGCATTTATTACGACACATCATTATCACTCAGAGTCCATAGTTTGCACTATGGTTTACTCTCAGTGTTGTATATTTGGCAGGTTTAGATAAATTTATAGTGACATGTACCCACAATTGTAGTATCAATCAGTCATTTAATTACTCCCCAAATCCTTTACACTCTGCCTATTCATTCCTCCTTTCCCCCAATCTCTAGTAAGCACCGATCATTTTACTGTCTCCATTGTTTTGCCTTTTCCAGAATGTCATCTAGATGAAATCATTCATTATGTAGTTTTTTTCAGTTAGCAGTATGCATGAATATAGTTTCTTTCACTTAGTAATATGTATTTGAGTTCCCTCCATGTCTTTTTATGACTTGATTGTGAATTCCTTTTTGGAGTTAAATAATATTCCATTATCTGGATGTACTGCAATTTATCCATTCAACTACTAAAGGACAACTTGGTTGGTTCTAACTTTTGACAATGATAAACCAAACTTGTACAAGTATCCTTATGCAGATTTCTGTATGGACGTAAGTCCATGCATAAGTTTTCAACTCCTAGTAAATATTATGGAGTGCAATTGCTGGGTCATATGGTAAGAATATGTTTAGTTTTGTAAGCAGTCTTCAAATTGTCTCCCAGAGTGGCTGTACCAGTTTGCATTCCCAGTTGCAATGAATGATATTTCCTATTGTTTTACATCCTCTCATCATTCGGTTTTGTCTGCCTTCTAAATTTTGGCCACTTTAATAGGTGTGCAGTGATATCTTACTGTTGTTTTACTTTGCATTTTGCTGATGACAAGATACGGAGCATCTTCCCATATGCTTATTTGATATATCTCTTTGGTGAGGTGTCTGTTAACGTCTCATGCCCATTTAAAAAACAGTTTGTCTGTTTTCTGATTGCTGAGTTTTAAGAGTTACTTGTATAATTTGGATAACAGTCTTTTATCAGATATGACTGTTGCAAATATTTTCTCCCATTATGTGGATTGTCTTTTCATGCTCTTGAAAATGTCTCTTGTCGTGCATATATTTTTAATTTTAATGAAGTCCAGCTTATTATTTTCTTCATGAATCATGCCTTTGATATTGTATCTAGAAACTACAGGAAATTGACTAACTTTTGTATATTAATCTTGCATCTAGTAATTTGGCTATAATTGTGTATAAGTTGAAAACATTTTTGTAGGTTATTTCAGATTTTCTACAAAGGTAATTATGTCTTTCATTTCTTCCTTTCCAACCTATATCCATTTCATTTCTCTTTATTTTCTTTTTTCTATTATTACATTAGTTAAGGCTTTTAGTATGATATTTAAAAAATGAGGGGTGAGAAGGGACATCTTTGTCTTGTTCCTGATCTTAGTGGGAAAGCTTTGAGTTTCTCACTCATTATCACAACAATGTTTTTGATAATGTGGAAGACATAATCCATGTGATTTTGAGGTGGCATTGTGAAGTAATTGAAGGCACTGTTGATTTCTCAGTTCCATGGAACAAAACATATATGGGTCTCATTAGTTCAGATAAGTTTTAAACTTATTGTCTACAACACTCAATCTTAGATATTTTCTATACTGTCTTTTAAAAAAAGTTTGTATAATTTTGAATCTTCATAGGTTTGTCTTCATGTAATATATTTTCTAATATCTTTCAAATAATGAACTATTTTTTAAATACTAAAATTTTCCCTCAGAAACTTAGCCAATTCAATCAACAAATGTATAGAACCCATTTTAGAACTATCCAAATACCTATAACTTGGAAAAATTAAAGTATCAGCTTGAAATAGACACAGAAAGAAACTATAATTTCACAGCTCTAACTTAAAGCCTGAAAGAAATAAGATGGTCCCTTGGTAAAGCCTTGAACCATTACTGTCTATCTATATAATAACTTTTCCCAAGGCAAATACTGACTATCTGTATACATTAAGAAACCAAAAAATGTCAATTACATGTATTACTGTGGAGAATTTTGTAGAACAGACTAGATGATATATCATATTTGCACTAGGTACTACAGAAAAGTGAGCAATATATATTTTAATTGCTTGCAAATTTTCTTTTTTCTTTTTCTTTTTCTTTTTTTTTTTTTTTTTTTTTGAGACGGAGTCTTGCTCTGTCGCCCAGGGAGTACAGTGGCGTGATCTGGGCTCACTGCAAGCTCTGCCTCCTGGGTTCACGCCATTCTTCTGCCTCAGCCTCCGGAGTGGCTGGGACTACAGGCAACCACCACCACGCCCAGCTATTTATTTATTTATTTTTTTGTATTTTTAGTAGAGATGGGGTTTCACCGTGTTAACCAGGATGGTCTGGATCTCCTGACCTCATGATCCACCAGCCTTGGCCTCCCAAAGTGCTGAGATTATACTCTCAATTCTTGAACAAACATATAACTTCATAATTTGGTTACTGGTAAAATAAGTATTATACACACAAGTACTAGGGATGATTATTTTCTTTTCTATTAAAATAGGATAGATCTGTGTACTCCTCAAGTTAAAACTTGAGCAGAAAGATTATGCTACTTGTTACTGGAGAAAGTAACAAACTTGTTACAAAGATTATATAATAACTAAAAATATCAACCTGAATGCTAATTTGTTTAACTTACGTTTTTAACAATATTAATACATTCATTTGTTCATAAATATTTTTAAGATTATCTAATTCTCAATTACTGACAAACAATTTTCTAATATTTACTTTAGGAAAACAAATATTAAAATATCAGCTATAAATTAAAGGTATAAAACGTTCTGGGAACTTTGTTTACAGTCTTTCAGTTAAACATTTTTAGCAGTTTTACTTATAGAGTAAATCTCTGTGTATAAATTTGATAATAAATTTGATAAGGTAGTTTCTTAAAAGAGAAAGAAGTACTCTCGTGATAATAGTCACAGCGGGACAGTTAAAGATTTATACATAAAAATAGAGTTGAAATTATTAGAAATTCATACTATTCAAGTAAGAGAAGATCAAGGGATCTGCTTTTCTATAATAATGAAATTTATGATTGAAATAATGGCTACCATATCTACAAGAAAATGCCATTTTTGTTGAGTAATTTCTTGGAAATTAAAGGGATAGGCAGTTATTGAATGCTAAACGTCTTCTTCAAAGCGGCATCATTGAGTAGGTTTGGAGGAATTGGCACATTTTTCTGCTAATATTGATACTAGCTGTCTCAATAAACTGTTTCTTTACAGAATCTGAAAGTAAACTTATCAATAGGCCCTGAGGTCTTAGATGATGTAGAAATTTTGGATTATTTTTCTGTTGGAGATCAGTTATTTATTTGAGAGGCCATATGTTTGTCTTAAATGCCAGTTTTTTTAGGTCCCTTTGGAAATATCTGGTTACATGATAGAGATATACCAGATCTATAATTTTTCATCCCAATTTAGTCTTCTGACCAAATTCTCATTTCGGTCTTACTTTACTTTACAAAAAGAGAGGATAAGGAACAATTCTTATCAGTTGCGACCAATCCAATATAAAATCTAAAAATATCTTGAAGTCAGTTACTAAAGTATTCTAGGGATTCATCTATTCCGTGTTTAAAGTTTGGATTTTATCAAATGATCTTTTAAATAAAAAATTATAGATATATGTATAGAGATTATACATACATATTATACATATAATGTTTTATATTATATATATACACATAAATATATAATTTTGCCATCTGTTTCTTGTTCTCTAATCTTTGCTGAAAATTATATAGTTGGAATTCTTACTTTCTTTTGTTTTCCACCCTCTGGGAAACAAAAGAGGCTTCCACCATCTTTGTCCAATGAGGAACTCACACTTAAAAGGATAAATTAATAAAAGTCTTAGAGCCCTGGAATACAGGGGTTGAATATTTTTGAACTTCAGTGGTAAACTTCTTATCTATCCTCTTGTTTTCTTCTAACTTTTTAAGCAGCTCTATGAGGTATCATTTATGTATCATAAAATGTATCCATCATAATTGTATCACGGGATGTCTTTTACTGAAAAGAACTGTACAACTGTTGTTACCACAGTCAAGGGTATGAAATTCTGATGACACCCAAAATTCCTTCACGAACCTTTACAGGCAGGCCCTATATCCACCACTGATGTTCTTTCTGTCTTTATATTGTTGCCTTTGCTACTAACACCGTGTAAATGGAATCACATAAAATGTAGAATTTTACGTCTGGCTATTTTCACTTAGCATAACAGATATGAGGTCCATCCGTGTTGCAGCATGTATCAATAGTTTGTTCCTTTTCATTGCTCAATAGTGTTGCGTTGTACGGCTATCCCACATTTTGTTTATCCTTTCACTTGATGAACATTTGAGTTGTTTCCAGATTTTGGCTAACAAAAATAAAACTGTTAGGAATGTTTGAATACAAGTATGTCTATGAACATCTGCTTTCATTTATTTGGGTAGAAATGATGGATTAGAATAGATTGTCTTGCGGTAGCTGAATATTTAATTTATAATGAATAGTCAAATTTGTTTTTTTAATTGTAATATTTTGCGCTAGCTGGCAATGTATAAATAAGAGTTCTAATTTTTTCCACATCCTTGCATAACTTAGTTTTGTTAGATTTCTAGTTAAAATCTTTCAGCCTGCCAGGTTGCTCACGCCTGTAATCCCAGCACTTTGGGAGGCTGAGGTGGGTGGATCCTCTGAGGTCAGGAGTTTGAGGCCAGCCCGACCAACATGGTGAAACTCCATCTCCACTAAAAATACAAAAATTAGCTGGGCATGGTGGCGGGCACCTGTAATCCAAGCTACTTGGGAGGCTGAGGCAGGCGAATGGCTTGAACCTGAGAGGCAGAGGTTGCAGTGAGCGGAGATCATGCCATTGCACTACAGCCTGGGCAACAAGAGCAAAACTCCGTCTCAACAACAACAGCAAAAATCCTTCTAGTAGGTATGGAATGGTCTTAAATTTTTATTTTAATTGCACATTAATTGATCACATTTTGATGTGTTTATTTGTCTTTCATATACATTGTTTGGTAAAATGCCTATTCAAAACTTTTGTCCATTTTAAAAATTACGTCATTTCCTTATTGTTTAGTTTTGAGAGTTTGTTTCATATTCAGATATAAGTTCTTTATGAGATATGTGATTTATAAATTTCTCCTAAAAAGTGGTTTACATTTTTGTTCACTTAATAGTGTCTTCAAGGAGTAGAACATTTTAATTTTGACAAAATTCTGTTTATCACCTTTTTAATGGCTTACGTGTTTGGTAGTGTATCTAAGAACTTTTAGCCTAATCCAAGGCCATGAAAACTTTCTCCTAATTTTTCCCCTAGGACTTTTAGGATTTTCATTCTAACATTTAGATCTTTGGTTTATTTTTAGTTATTTTGTATGTATGGTATGTGGGATGGACTAAGTTAAGCAAATGAAAATAGATAACTAGGTTTGATTAAAATTAAATCCTTTGCTCACCAAAATATACTGTTAATAAAAGAATACATAAGCAAGAATATATAAGCCACAACTGGGAAAAATATTTGCGAAATATCTCTCTGACAAAGAACCACTATTCACTATATACAAATTACTTCTATAACTCAATATTAAAATGATAAATAATCCAGTAAAAATGTGCAAAATATTTGGACATACACATCACTTAAGAAGATGTATAAGTGATGAGCAAGATATGAAAAGTATCCAACTTAATTTAGTCATCAAGTAAATGCAAGTTAAAAACATAATGATACATATGCATAACAGAATGGCTAAAATGAATAATATTAACACCAACAAATGTTGGCAAGGATATGAAACAATAAATCTCTTACTCTCCTGCCTTGCTGATGGCAGTGCAAAATGATAACATCTTGCAAAATGTTCTGGGAATTCCTTCATATTTTATACAAAATTAAAAAGGCACAGGCACTAATTTTATGACCCAGAAATTTTACCGAGGTGCTTACCCCCCAATTACAAAATATGTCCTCAAAAATATTGTATAACAATATTCATAGCAGCTTTATTTTAATATCCAAAATAGAATGGTACAGATGCCCATCCATAGGTGAATCGTGTTGATATACTAATACAATAGAATCCTACTCAGCAATAAAGAGGAACAAACCACTGATACACAGAATATCATACATAAATCTCAAACATATTACAGTAAGTGTAAGAAGTTTTACCCTAAAGAGAATAATTATATGGAAATATGCAGTAAATAGGCATTATAAATTATGCCAGACAAAAATCAAGACAGTAATTTTTTCAGTGGGATTAGGATTTGGACTGACTGTAAGAAGGTATGAGGAAACACTGAGAAGAGGTCAAGGCTCTGTGTGTTGATGGGGTTGGAACTGCACAGGATTTTGTATATATTTGTCAAAACTCAGTGAACGTACTCTTAAGATCTATGTGTTTCCTTGTATGTAAATTTTATGTGTAAAACAACAAAAATTTTAAGCAAATTTCGAATTCATAGTTTATAAAATCCACAAGGAATTGTTTAGGTAGGAGTATACTGATGTCTGCCACTTATTTTGAAAGATATCAGAAAAATTACTTCAATTGCATTATTAGATTAAGAGATATATTGAAGGATGGTCAAGTACCTATATGTGTGAAAAAGCAAGAATAGTAAAATTTTAACGGTTGAATCTAGGAGGTGAGTATGTGAATATTCACTCTAAATTTCAACTTTTCTTAATATTTGCAAATTTTTATAAGGTGTTGGAAAAAATAAAGAGGTATGTTTTAATATTAGTGAGGTGTTTGTTTGTTACATGGGTGTATATCTTAACCAACATTACTGAATTGTAGTTTTAAGATCCTTATATTTTACTTCAATGAAAATTTTGTTTCAATGAAAAACAAGCCTTTAAATATTTGCTTTAATATCTATTTGAACAAAGCATTTTAAATAAGAATACTATGTACTAAAGAACTAACTTAGGGAATTATTATAGTTAGATTTCCATATGTTTGTATTTTCTATTTATATTTTTAAGTAGAAAAAACGTTAATATCATGATGCCAAAATGTGTAGAGTATTGCACCTTTACTAGATCCTTTCTTAAAAACTTAACATTTATTCCATGATATTGTAATATTTAACAAAATAAACATCTACAATACAGGGTACAATGAGAAGTAAAATGAATAAAGGCTTGGATTTTGGGTATCAAGTAACTTACATTCTATTGGTTAGCTTAGAATGTAATGGTAAAGCGGATAGTCTTTGATATGTAGTTCTTAGTAAGAATAGTTCCAGACACTTTAAGATTAATTTCAAGGTAACAACCCATGGGATGACGAAATACACTAACTTCACTGATTTTGTTTGTGATAATCTAGAAGGAATACATTTGTCTAGAAAAGAAAGAAATTAATCCCTGTGAAAAATGCAAAACAAAGTTTGTTTCACTAGGGAGATCTGTAGGACTTAGTGTCGTTCATAGATAACAGTTCTGTTCATAATCGTTGTTTTGAGAACTTCTCCCAATGATTTTTAAATACTGCCTTTCTTCAAGGGAGTGCTATCAATCTGGGCTTTCTGGTTGTGTGCTGTTATCTCTAAGGGCATAAGACACTGTCTTAGTATAAGCACAACATTTTGTCTATATACTCAACTTCACTCAAAGCTGGATAATTTAACATACTCTATTTATTTTTAGAGAACAGAGATACATTATAGAATAGAAAGCAATTTTCCCAGGAAGTTTTAAAATAAAATATGTGACATCAAAGACACTTGTTTGTGTTGGGCTGCTTCAGACTCTGCTCTGGGTCTCCCTGAAGGCACACACAATCTCCTATGCTTTGAGGGACACGTTGATGGAAAAAGAGAAAATCTGCAACTGCAGTACAATACCAAGAATGGAATTATGTGGAACTCTACTGGTATAGATTTCATCTTAGCAGGTACAGCTTGGTGAAAAAAGACAGATTTTTTTCTCAGTCTCAGACTATGCTCCTTTAGGGGCACTTTGACGTTAGAGTTAATCATTGTAGTTAAAACCATCCAGGGAAGTGTTTAACATCAAGTTCCAAATAGCAGACACAGGAATCTGTTATAGATCGTGAAATGTCATTGTGGCTCTGTCAAAAAATACATATAGCTCAGTAAGAGAATCTGAACTAATTTCAGGATGTACAGATAAAATAATTGCTTCTGAAGGGAAAAGCTATGCAAGAAATATTTAAATAGGTTGGAAAGGTTTTACTCTCTGAGCTTCAAAAGTATAATTCCTGAGATCATGAATTAGAGTATCAAACTAAACTTGGTGACAGTTCTCAAGAACCAAGCTACTTCACCTGTTCCACCTTTATGTGAAATGTGTCCTGTTAAGGCAAGCGTGTACTAGCAAGTAAGGATAACTGAATGCATTTTTATCCAAACGGTTGTATTTAAATTCAGAAAGTAAAATCTAAAGAAGTCAAAATGTAGTTTTTAATTTTTGGGATATAACTCTCAGGGGAAAAATACTGCTAGTAGAAACAGATTCTTTGAGTTTTCCAATATTTAAGGACTGGGTGATAAAAGTGGAGCTTAACAAAGAATCAAAGAATAAACTACCCATATGCCCAGAAGAGGGCAAGCATAATGAGGTAGCATGGAAAACACATAAATGTTCCCAGAATTTAGGAGGCGAAATAAGAGAAGGTCATACATTCCAAGAACTAGAGAGGTGTTAAGGAGAAAGATGCCTGAGAAAAAACCACTGGATTCTGTAAACACAACCTGCTACTGACTTGAACAATAAGAAGCTGTTGATTCATAAATCAGTTGTTAATTCATCTCATATTCAGAACTTCACTCTGCAGGTTTTGGAATTATGCATAGAACTATCATTCCTAAATCATTAGATTGTAAGAGCACTATTATTGTCCAAGAGCTTACTCTAAGCTCCATGCACAGAAAAAAGGTAAGATAACAGATATATTCTGTTCTTTGTGTAATATTTTACTTCATCATGATTGAATCTAAGCATGCATCACACAACAACAAATAATTTGGGCAAAGACAGATCTTAGATTTTTTCTTTTTAACCAACTAGTTGACACATCCCAGGTATCATTAGAACTATAATATTTCACCTGTTCCACCAGTTTTTGAAATGTGTGCAGTTGAGGCAAGGGTGAACTGGCAAGATAAGAAAATAATACTTAAATGCATTTTTGGCCAAACCGTTTGTATTTATATCCAGAATGTGAAACCTAGAAATCTAAAGAAGTCAAAAATGCAGTTTTTATCTTTATTTGATCTTTTATACATATACATATACATGTGTATGTGTGTATATATACATATCCCAAACTCTGTCTATACCAGCAACTATAAAAATAAATAATGTATCAAAACATTGTAATCATTCTAATAAAAACAATAAGCCTGGAGAAAATAGATTTCCGTACAAGCCTTCTATACAACACGAGCCTTGTTATGCCTGTGTTTAGTTACAACAACAATATAGTGAGATCTAGAAATTTGTCTTCAAAATTGCTCTCGACTTCTTTGGAAACTAAAGCAATTTTTCATTTTCTTAAGGCCTCGTGGTCAATCTAAGTCCTGACAATGACACTACTATGTGTTGTGATAGCTGAGGACCAACTGCTTCCTTATTCTATGCTTCCATTCACGATTCTAAGCAAACACCCTGGTCTTCCTTCCTTTTTTTCTTTCCTTCCTTCCCTCTTTCTTTCCTTCCTTCCTCCCTCCGTCCCTCCCTCCCTTCGTTCCTTCCTCCCTCCCTCCCTCACTTCATTCCTTCCTCCCTCCCTCCTTCCTTCTTTTCTTATTATTCTTTTTTTCCTTCTTTTTCCCTCTTTTCCTTCCTCCCTTCTCTCTTCCTTATTTATCTCCTTTCTTTCTTTTTCTCTTTCATCCTTTATTTCTTTAGTAAAGCTACTGCATATTTAATAAATATTTAGAAAGTGCTAATTTCATTGTCAAAGGTCCATAAAGAAAAAAATAATAATAATTAAACTTTGAAAATTCACTAATAAAATGTCCCCAATTTTCTCAGCCTGTATTTTTATTTAGCTGGGCTTTATGTGGGTTTTGTTGCAATGGATCAAATGTAGGTGACATTTGATTTCTTGTATATTCCCTTGCATACCCACTTTAAGTTTAAATCCAACCATTTAAAAATGAAATTTATCATTTTTACATATTTCAAACTGCTTTTGTTAAACTGGGCTTACCACTTTGGATTAACACTTAATTCCTATATTTTCACTATTCTCTATTATTCAAATACTATATACATTTCTGGTTTCTCCTTACCTCTTCTATGTTTCTGCTCTTTTCTTTAAGGCATAACCTTAAGAAAAAGAAATGTCTCCCCAATTTAAACACGTTAACTTTGTGTTTACTACCTGCTCCCAAGTAATTGAAAATAAGAAATAGAAATCCTATTTAAAAACAAACCAAACAAAAAAACCATGATTCCACTAGAGTAGTTACAGTCTTTCCCTGGAAGTCTTCAGGCTGAATCAGAATGACCCCTACTTCAGGATGCTAAAGACATAGAAGGGTCAGAAATGATATCTACATAGGACAGAGATTTGAATTTGATGCTCTTTCAGGTATTTTTCTCACCTTAGGTTGTCTGATTTTATTTCTACACCTTCGTGTCCCTTAACTCTGCTACATGAACTCTGTTATCTTTCTCAGAGTCAGAAACTCATTATTTCCTGGATATGTCTGTGCCTTTCTGCTTCCATGAATTTCCTGAAACTTGGCACCTCTAACAGAAAAGTCTTTTGACATCACTCTTCAATTGTCCATGCCCCTGCTATAATTGAAGGAATGTGAAGGAGGACTAGCTGGCTGTTACCCATAAGAAAAACCAAGCATTCTAGACTGCAAAAATCAGCTTACTAACCGTAATACACTGGATGGGATACCCTTATAAACTGGTGAGATCTAGAAACTTGTCTATCAAAATTGCTCTTCTTTGGAAACAAAAAACAAAAACAATAATTGAGATCAGCTTATTAACCTTAATAAACTGGGTGGAATACCCTTAATAAACTGGTATCCCATCCAGTTTATTAAAGTTAATAAACCGATCTTGCACTCTAGGACATTGTCCTCCCTGCTTGTCTTATTTAATTCTTTTTGCTGTGAAACAAACAGCAATGAATTAATTCCTATGTTCAGTGAAGAAAAATGGCTGCCTTCAAGCTTTGTTTCTTCCATGAATTCTACAATGATATACCTGCCTTCCAAAAAATTGGCAGTAAATGCCAACCTTAGCTCTTTAGTAGCAGGATCATTGCATGAATAATGGGTGGGGGAGAAAAAGAAGCATGTGAGGTGATACAAGACATGTGATTCTTCTTCATCACTGCCTCTCATCCAATGGGCTATTGGCCCATTACTCACTCAGTAGTAGCACACTTAATTCAGCATTCATATTATTTTTATTGCATATAAAGAACTAATTCAGGCTCTCTGAATGGTGAATTGAACACATGTATTAGATAACACTCTTTTTATACTTTATTACAGTTAGCTTAATCACACACAAAATTTCTTTCATAAATCCTCTTTTAGTGAACTTTATCATGACTTACACTGACCATCTATAACATGCTTGAAATTTTTGATTTGTCTTATACTACTTCTTTCTTAAATAATCCATTAAATTGTAGGAAAGAATTTACTATATAAGATCCTTCCTCATACAAAATTACTCTTTCTTCATATCCTTCCTTGCAAAAAAATATATTTTCTATTCATAACTTTCTTTATGTCTCTCTTCTATTCATTGGTTCCTTCATATTTTGAACCTCCCTTTTAATAACTTCTGAATCAGACAAAAGTTTTTTGTATTCCAATAAAGAACACATCTTTTTGACACATTTTATATAAACTTAGGAAAGAAGTCCTGAACTTCCCACCAGACATTGGTATTCTATAGATGAGAACCATTTTATAATTTTAAGATTTTTACTATACAAAAAGCTCACTGTTTACATGTATTCCATTCACATGTATTTAGTTTTTTTCAGTTTTACCTGGACCACCTACAAGAAGCAAGGTACTACACAAACCTAGTCACCATGTAAAGCCATATTAACCATTTTAAAGTCCATGAACATCAGTGATTTACATAGGTAAAAATCTTAAAGTTAAATTTTAAAAGATACAACATTCTCTTCAAGCTAATAAGTTTAGACTAGTCTTGTTCAATTCATGAGGGATAATTTATTTAAAAGCCATTTGACAACTTGCTAGACACAATGCACATCACAATATCTGCATATACACCTAAACAAATAAATCAAATAAAACCCCCTATAAATGACAACTGATTTCAAGTTATTTACAAAATTGAGATTCATCTACCTGTCCAAGTACGTATGGAAGACAGAAAAGGCAGAGAAGGGGGTCCTGTAACATCACATAAAGAAGGAAGAGGGTGAACCGTGTTGTTCAAAAGGAGATTTTGGAGTTCCTGAGCCACTGCAGAAGACACCCAACAGTGGTGACACCGAACAAAAATATTCAAGTGGCCACTTGTCTTCCACTGTGGAAAGCTGTTTATCATGTCAAGGGTCAGAGACCCCAGTAAACTTACTTGAGCAAGGCAGCTCTCTGGGCTGGTGAAGATGGTTAACTCTGGAATTGATGGGGTGCTTTTTGGTCTCTCACCAGGGACAATTAAGATATTCTTATTGTCAATAGCCTCTGGCTTATAATTGTGGGCATGCTGATTCTGGCCCATGGGCTGGCAAGTCAGGGCCTCTTCTGGGCATCTGGGATTCCACAATACTTTCTCAAGACGGGTAACCCTGAGGGACAGGGGGCTTAAAGTATTGGCTAATATTTGCACCTTTTGGCTATTTGTTTTATCAGCCCTTTTGCCCTGTCCCTATTGTTGCACACTTTAAATGCCATGTTTAGAGTTGGCTTATAGGGGTTTAAGGTCCCACTGCTGCTTTTTGTAGCCTCTTTCTGATATTAGATGCAGATTAAGTAATAAAATGAACACCCAGGAGAGCTTACCCTTCTGGGGAGTCTGGGTCTGTTTTAGCACATTTCCTGAGTGCCTCAACTGAATGACTTTTCCCTGAACTGTTTCTCTAACCTTGTCATAATTGACTGACTTAACCATATACTTTTTCCTCTTCTTTTTTCTCACAGCATAGAAGCAGATGACAATATTTGTAAGTCATGACAAGTTAAATAAAAGAACATAGATTAACAAGCTCCTCCATAAATTTTTCTGGGTTCTCTGAAAACTGGCCAAGTTTTTTCTTGTGTAAAGCCAAATTAGACATAAAAATGGCACATGTACTCTAAGTGTTGCCCCATTTCCATCAGCTGCCTCCTACATTTAACATAGGTTTGACTTTAGGGGTTGATATGGGGCCTAATTCGTAGTGGTGCTGGTTGAGCTTACTTTCTTGCGCAGTGAGGTCTATTATAGGCTGAGGCTAGTTGGATAAAGGAGAGGGGATGCCTGATGATCTTGGAGTGGGATCCTTCATTAGAGAACTAGTTGGATTCCCCTACCCAGAATTGGAGGACTGAAGAGACTCTGGGGAGGGCATAGGCCTTCTAAAGGGAGTAGCTAGGAGGGGATCCCTTAGGTGCAGCTTCCTAGTGTCTGGAAGCAACATGAACCAGTAAAGGGCCATAAAAACCTGTACATAAGGGACTTCTTTTTATTTTCCTTCTTTTTTACAGAATAAGTCCAATTGTGAAATATCGTTATCACCTATAGAACCATGTTTAAGCCAAATCTGTTGGTTTTCTAATTGAGATTAAACACAATGTTGCAATATAAAGCAAGTTTCTTTTCCTTTAAGCCAAATTTGAATTTGCTCCAGTAGCCTAAAAGATACCCAGCGCGATTCCTCTGTAACGCTTATCATTGTCCCCATGACTAACAAGCCTTTTTACTGGACACGGAAGTTTTTCTAAGTCTAGAAAGAGGGAACACAAGTAGGCCCTTGCTGTTTTTCCTTTTCAGATTCTCACTTCCCGCAGAAAAGGTGTAAGTATAGATATCAAGGTGTTAGGAAAGTAGATTATACGCATTTGCTGGTGAACGAAATACAACAAAAGAAGTATTTTTATTAAGCAATAAGGAAAAGTAAATAAAGTGATAGTAAGAAAAGAAAATACTGTTATAGAAATGATAACTTTAAGGCAGAAAAAAGAAAAGGCAAGACAAAGATTCCTCCAGGGTGGGCCTCCAAACCACAATCCTAGAAGGAATGCCAATGCTGAAAATCCCGGAGCATCCAAGGGCTTGCCAACAATACTAAAAGCCCAAACCTGGGGTACCCAAGCATCAGCCAAGCAGGATCCCCACACCAAATTCCAGAAACCCTGGAGAATCTGAGGACCAACCAAATACCAAAATCCCTGAATCATCAGGAAGGTGTCCAACAGTGAACCCTAAAAGCCTGAGAACCACATGACTCTGGCCTCCATGAGTCCACACAGTGGGGGACCTCTCACAATCAATTGTCCTGCCTTAAACAACGGACTTTTAACTATCACTTAGCTAAAGGCTTTTATTCCCTAGCTTAACTAATATTAGTTGGTGGGTTGCTGGAGGAGGGGAGGGGGCATTGTTGGGGGGCAGTTAGAGAGGACACTCACCCATCTAGAGGATCCCAAATGGCGTTGAGTGATTTTCCATGTGGGACCCAGGTGAAGGTCTCTCCAGGTTTCCTTGGCTTAGGTGGGCTTGACTGCCATGAGGGAGCAGCGCAGGGACAGGTGACTTGCTGGCCTCCTGGTAGGAGTAGCTGGTCTCACATGAGGCACCAATATGGCCACTTGCCAATTCCTTCAGCTCCACTGCCCATGGTGAAGGATGATGGCTCTTAAATGAGCCTTTGGCTAGTGGGACAGCTCTGTAGTGTTAACAGTTCTTGATTGATAGAGACTCAGGGATACAGCTCTGCAGCTTTTGATCAATGTCTTGCTGTCTCTTGTCAATCTCTGCCTCTCACTGTCTCATCCTCGCATTGTCTCAAGCTGCTTGCTGTCTCACCATCCTGCTGCCTCTCTGTCTCTCTCCAATCGCCGACTGTCCACTGATCACTGACTACCACCATCTCCACTATCTCACAACCTATGGCTAGTGACTATCATAATGGACAGTGCAAGACAAGACTTTAAGACATTCAACAAGATCATTGAACTTAGCAGAAGGTTGCTTTTTAACCTTGGAGTTAGTATCTCACGAGTTAATTATATAATTTGGATATTTAATTGTCTCAGGCTTAAGATAATGAGGTATATGTTATGTTCACAGAAAGCATATGCCTTGTCTGGGAATAGCACAGGTTAAGTGCTTGGATCAGGAATGTCTCTTTATATTAAGTAGTGCCTAGTTGGATACAATTCATGTTTACCTTATTCCTTTTTGTTTTCTAAGTCTAGTGGTTAATGCATTCTTTCTTTAAATATGTCAATCTCTTCAATCAAATTAGAGTCATGTCCTACTTAAGGAAAGTTTTCTACCTTAGAGTAACTTTTCTTTCCTTCCTGCATTCCACCATTTTTCAGCCTTGAAGAAGAAATTCCTTTTCTCTTACAAACATGATTTCAGAAAACATTTTATCACAACTCACAAGTACAGGTAACTGGAATCCACATTCCATGCATATGATTGGTATCTCCTCATATAAACTCCTATACACATGAAGCTAGCAGGTTAGCAAATTGAAAATATGTAGCTAGCAGGTTAGCAAGTTGAAAATATGTAACCTCACAATTCTTATATTTGGAAATAGAAATTAGATTTTAAATTTGCCAAAGTACTCAAAGTATAAAATTTCTGATGTGGCAATTACTTTTCATTGTTTTTAGTAAAAAATTATTTAGTTTTTGGTTGTTTCTGTTAGGCAGGAATCTAGACCCAACATGGCGGTGTTACACGGCATAGCAGGCCTTTTGTTAAAGACTCCCTTCACCCTTGTACACACCTGCAGACTTACATGCGTCAGAGTTCTGGTTGGGCAACCACACTCCCCCATGACCTGCAGCTCATCTGCATTCCACAAGTTCGTAAACAGCAGTTTTGGTTGACAGTTTCCAAAGACCCCTTCCTCATGACCCTTACTCAACTCCTGCCCTAGTAGTTTCAAGACTCCCCAGGCCCTGTTTGCACAACCAGCTTCCCTACCTCTCAGGCTATAAAAAGCCCCTACCCTCCTCCCTCAGCGCGACTTCCTCGGCCCACGCCTTTGGACTGAGGAACCTTGCCCGCAAGCCCTAATAAAAGGCTATTCTCACTGCCATTTGCCTTGTGTCTTCATTCCCGGTTCGGCTCCAGCCTCAGTTTACCTTTACATTTGGTGCCGAAACCTGGGAGGAGATCCCCCCTCCCCGGACCCCTGCCGGGTCAGGCATGCTCTCTTCTCCCTGAGCCAGGACCTTTACAGTTTCAAATATATTTTATTTATAAAATGTATAAAGTAATAATCATTGCTTTATACAAGTGTTCTAGAAATTCAATGAGATAATATGCAAAATATATACATTATAAAAATATTCATAAATGACCATATTTAATATCACTAAATATTTATCTTATTTTTGTAACAAGTATGTAAAATGACAAAGTAAGGAACATTACCATTGGTGCGTGTCAGCAAACATTATTAGGTCAGGAATAAATGCACTTTAAATGACAGGAATGGACAAAAAGCACCTTTTTAAAATGGCAAACATTTATAGAAATAAATATGTACAATTGTAAACACAATACCATTTTTCCATTATACCTCATTTCTCAATTTCTCATCAGTTATTTTCCTGGTAAGTTATCTCAGCAAAACTTATCTTCTACATTATATTTGACAAATAATAGAAACTTTGTATTGATAAGATTACTGGTTAGGGAAGCTGGCTCCAGGAGCTCTTCTGCTGCAAATTGGGACATATTGTTTTGTTCATCATGTGCAAAAGAAGAGATCAGACAAAATTATCCTGAAGCATCTTCCTGAACTCTAACATACAGAAATATACATATGACAGGGCCCAAATGTGAACACTCCTGTCCTTGACAGTCACTCTGCCTACCTCTTTGAAACTTAATGAAGATTTTCTAGACCCGCTGGGAGAATCACCAAGTTTCTTGGAAGAATATAAGCTTATCCATACTTTTTTTTTTTTTTTAAGACAGAGTCTTGCTCTGTAGCCAGACTGGAGTGCAGTGGTGCAATCTCGGCTCACTGCAACCTCCGCCTCCCGGGTTCATACAATTCTCCTGCCTCAGCTGCCCGAGTAGCTGGGATTACAGGCACACACCACCACACCCAGCTAATTTTTGTATTTTTTGTAGAGACGGGGGTTTCACCATGTTGACCAGGATGGTCTTGATCTCTTGAACTCGCGATCCACCTGCCTTGGCCTCCCAAAGTGTTGGAATTACAGGCGTGAGCCACCGCACCCAGCCCCATAGCTTTTCTTGGAAGAATATAAGTATATCCATGAATCTAAGGTTTCCAAGGCCCCAGATAATCAGATGCCCTGGGTTTTAGTTTGGCTTCTACTATTACATATCAGACCTTGGGCAAATCACGTAGTAGCCTTTACTTTCGAAGTCCTCTTATATAAAATAAAGATAGCTTTTACCCTGCCTCTCTCACATGCTTGTTGAGATGTATGGATGTATGAGTGTTTATATACATGTGCGCATGTATGTGTGTATACACAAAAAATGCCAAACAATAATAACATGAAAAGTATTCATATATTTTATTCAAGTTAAGAAGCACTTCCTCATTTTTACTCTCAGTTCTAAGTCAGCTGTGATGCTAAGAACTTTACTTCTATTGCTTCTGTTTATCTCTATGCGGTACAGTTACTATTCTCCTTTTCCAGATGAAGAAATTGACAATTAAAAGTGTTAATTAATTACCTAAAATAAGACTGATGGCAAATGGCACAGTGGGAATTTAAAAATGGGAGTCTAGCTTAACCTCAAAGCCTGTCTAAAATAATTATGAAACAATCACAGTAGTTTAGGGTTAGGGCTTGTAATAAGTAATGATAAAAATATACTCTCCATTACTTAGAATTGAATTCCGTGACCCCATTTATTCTAGGTGTCCCCCAATATCTCTGACTGCCTATTTCTTTTTTCTTTTTGCCTAGGCTGGAGTGCAATGGCACAATCTCAGCTCACCACAACCTCTGCTTCCCAGGTTCAAGCAATTCTCCTGCCTCAGTCTCCCCAGTACCTGCGATTACAGGCATGCACCACCATGCCCGGCTAATTTTTTGTATCTTTAGTAGAGATGGGGTTTCTCCGTATTGGTCAGACTGCTCTTGAACTCCTGACCTCAGGTGGTCTGCCCATCTCGGCCTCCCAAAGTGCTGGGATTACAGGCTTGAGCCACTGTGCCCGGACCTGACTGCCTGTTTCGTCTGTGAATTTCTAAGCTTCTGTTATCTCACCTGTTAAATTATTTAATGAGATTTGACTCCTACCCAGGTTCCCTGAAGATGTAAACATCTATTTTTGTTTTCTATTGGTTGGTTTAGGTCTTTATATTGTTCCCCTATAGCAGCAAGTATTTTCTGAATTTGAGGTATTCTTTTCATCCTTCTTATCTCTCTATTTTCTGTCTCTACCTCCTCCCTCCAATTTTATTCCAATCTAACACCTCTATATTCTACAGTAACAATATCTAAGTCTGTGTGCTCCACTATCCTAAAACAGTGTTCTCTTGTCTTGCCTTTTAATACAGCTAATTGTTGTTCTATAAACATTTCTTCACTTAATGCCCCCACTTCTGAATTATATTACACAAACGTTTAGTTCTGCCTTTCCTTCCTTCCACTGCACTTGGAATTGCTCTTTCACAGTCAGCAATGGCCTGTGAAATGCTTTTCTCTTCTTATTTAGTTTACATACTTTTTCTGTGGGAATTAGCACTGTTGGGCACCCTTTCTCTACTTTTTGATTTCCGAAATCTCCTAACATTCTTACAATTTTCAATAATCTTTATTGAGTTATTAGCTCCTACTTGCTCACTCAAAGAAATAAAGGAGAATGACAAGCAGGGAGAAACTCATGGCTCTATCTTGTCCCTTGGGGGAATAGGCAAAGACCACTTACCTGAGAATGGCCATGGGCTATTGTCTTAGTCCATTTTCTGTTGCTATAACTGGGTACCTAAAACTGGATAATTTATAAAGAAAAGAAATTTATTTCTTACAATTCTGGGGCTAGGAAATCTAAGGTCAAAGAACTGCATCTGGAGATGGCCATCTTGCCAGTCGGGACTCTCTGCAGAGTCCTGAGGTGGTACAGGGCATCACATGGCAAGAGGACTCATTACAGACAGCCAACCTGGCTTTTATAAAATACCCACTATCGTGATACCTAGCTCATTCCCTTGAAAGCTCTTTAATTCATTACTGTATTAGCCCATGGATAGATTAATACATATATGAGGGCAGAGCCATTACAACCCAATGGCCTCCCAAAGGTAACACAGTGCTACATGGAGCACCAAATTTCCAACACATGAACTTTGGGGAGACATGTTCAAACCATAGCACCTACTTATTTACGTTTTGCTATAGCAAGGAAATCAGCTACCATCGCTTGCATTAGGCAGATAGTCAAAGGCAAACAAGGAAGTGGGAATGCTTTATAGCAGAGGGCATAAAAGGGAATGCTTTAGGTATACCTTGGAGGTTGTTGTTATGTGAAAGCTGGAGCTGAGATAACCAGCATTCTATGTGATTGGTTTAGGAAGCACATTTGCTTACCCTAGATGATCTTGAGTTGGAAGCAGGGATGGAGGGGATAAAAATTAGGATAACTAACATCCATTGCCCAAGTCCTGATCATTTGGGGATACTTTCTGTAAAAGCTGTGGTTTGCCTTCTCAGAGTGGTTATTCCTGGATTGTGATTAGAATTCCACTTCTATATACGGCATAGACATTGTTTGCTTCTCTCTCAGCATGAATTCCCTATAGAGGCTGCTTTTAGAGGAATTAGCCCTTGCTTCTGACTGTGCTCTTTGTTGTTGTTGTTCATTTGTTTCTTTGTTTTTTTTGCCATAGATCATATATAGGCCATAGCCAAAGAGTGAGGACTGAACAGATATTTTCTCTTTCTAACCTGCTTCAACTACAGACATGCTAATGGAACAGCATGTTCATTATAATTCATACAGTAAATGGGTGATCACATGAGGAGAGGGCTTCTTAAATATTTGGTGTGGCCATTTTGTTTCCAAAATGGATTTAAAGGTAGATGCACAACTGGAAATAATAAGTATTTAATTTTTCTCCTGATTTACACAGACCAGAAGACATCTTAAAAAATTGGATAGACGACTTTTTATCCATCTTCACTCCTTTTCTTCCAAATAATTTCATTTTTTCTTCTATCCTTTAATTCTGCTTCACAGAGAATGATGCATTTCCATTTTAAAATCTATACGGTGTCACCTGAACCAGGTATACCACAGTGATTTGAATCAAGAAGCAGATAAATCATGTGTGATTGATAATAGAGTTATACACTGAGAAAAGAAAATGAATTACAATAAAGAATAATCAGCCCTGTTGTGCTAGAAGGCAGGTATAATGGGGCTTAATGTTGTATAAATACGAAGCCCTAAGATTTTAGAATTTTATGCAGTACTACCATAAATCATGGCACAAAACATTTCTGTATTTCACAGATCATGCACACACATTTCTTTTTATCATTTGACAGACACATTTCAAGATTCATTAGCCTAGCTTCTGTTGTGCTTCTTTGAGTAAAATGTGTCCTGTCCCTATATACATCCAAGGAGACAGCAAAAATGTTTTAACAGACCACATACAAGAGCCCTAAACAATTGAATCTTCCTCCTAAACTGATAATAGAGCAAACTACAAAATTTTCTTTCAATGTTACTCAACTTTATATTGAGACAGTGACACAAAGTTATTTTTATTTATTAATGTTATAATTTTCATGTAAAATTCAATGAGTTTTGGCCATAATACTATCACATTTCTATCACATGAAAAATTTCCTCATGCAATTCACCTATCAGTCCATCTAACCTAATCTTAACCCCTTGTCAGAAGCCTACCACTATTCTAATTTCAATTTCCGTATATTAGTTTTCTCTGTTCTTGAACTTCATGTGAATTATGTACACTTCATACAGGGTATATTCCTGTGTTTGTGGCCAGTAGTTCTTTCCTTGCCATTGCAGTATAGGATTCCATTGTGTTTATATACCACAATTTGTTTATTATCCTATGGATGGAAATTTGAGTTCTTTCCCATTGAAAAAATAAAACTGCTCTAAATATTCCTTTAGGTACTGTGTGTATATATGCCCTCATGTCTCTTGGACATTGTGGAATTGCTAAGTTATGTCTGCTTAACACTATAAGAAACTGACAAAGAATTTTCCAAAATGGCTGTACCATTTTACATTCCACCCAGCAGTATATGATAATTTCTATGCCTCCATATCCTCACTAACTCTGGGTATTGTCAAGCTATTACATTATAACCGTTTTGATAGATGTGAAATGGTATCTAGTTGTGGCTTTTCTCTTTCATTTTTCCTGTTATTTAATGATGTCAAGCACCTTTTTCATGTCTTTAGTGATCATTCTTATATCCCTTAAGTGTATAATCCTTCATATCTTCTGCTCATTTTACTGTGTTGTTAGTCTTGTTTGTGTTTTTATTATTAATTTGTTGGTGTACTTTATATATTCTAGAAACAAATCCTTTGGTCTTCAAACTATTCTTGACGTGTATCTCCACTGGATCTCTACATGCTATAAAAATTTTGTTTAAAATTAGGAAATACTTTGTTTAAAATTAAGAAATAGTCTAGACAAACAAAAATTTTTTTGTCTAAACTAAGAAATAGTCTAGACAAAAAAAACCAATTATTTGGAAAAAACACTCCCAAATAATCTGTTTACCGCACCAGATAGGCCAACCATAATTCTTATAAAGTAAAATACTGCAAATGCAGTCCAATTATTCTAGTACACCACATCCTAGTTTCATTTCCTTTTAGCAGCATCAGGAAAACAAACATAAAGCATTCTCATGTTAGTGGTTATCATTCCATGTGCTTATTTATGCTTGTGTAATGCATATGTGTATACCTGAGGATAAATAATATTTTAAAACCTGATTATAACAGTATCATGTTATATGTATTTTTCTAATATCGTGTAATTTAGAATATCTACAGGAAATGATTTTGAATATTCTCACCACAAAGAAAGAATAAATATATGAAGTGATGGATATGCTAAATACTCTGACTCGATTTTTACATAATGCATACACATAATGCATACACGTACATCACACTGTACCTCATAAATATTTAGTATTGTGTGTCAATTTAGAACAAAATTTAAAGCAATATTTGTAAGTTATATATTGCAGTTATACAAAATGAATAACAAATCAGTATTGAGGAATGTGATAACATAAGACTTTAATAAAGGAATCGTATTTTAATGGGAAACTGAATAATATATGTGATATAAATTTTCATAAATTTGTTTTAGGCTTATTGCAATTTCACAAAAATATCAAAAAAAGTTAAAAGAATTTTATCAACTTTATTTAGAAGAATTAATACAAAGGGTCCAATATTATAACTAAAGTAAAAAGGGAAAATTCACTACTGAATTGGAAACCACAATGAATTCATAGAGGTATAAAATAAAGCACCAAAATATCAAGTGGAAAAAGAGAAAATTAACAAGAAGAAATTAGTAATAACAACTGCATAATTTATTAAAATATCAAATCCCATGATAATCAAATAACTAATAAAAAGTTATACTATTGTATTGCTGTAATTGGGAGTATCAATATCAATTAATTAGTTAATTTTACTTTGGTTAGTGTTTGAGTATTAACATAAACATTAATTTTTCTTCTCTTCCATAATGATTCTTACATGCCTACATCAATAGATCTTTGAGTAAAATTCTTTGGAATATGTTCCTAAGAACAAAATTACTATCATAAATAAGTTGACACATACAGTTATCTTGCTTGGAACAGGCTTGAAATAAATTCATTGTCTCAGAGTAAATATAAATAGCTTCCTCTTTCAATCTCAAAGTTATATGTTTACTCTAATCATAAATTATACGCACATTTAAATGACTTTGCAGGTTACTCTTCACAATGGCTGTACTAGTCTATACTGTCTTCAGTAATGTGTCAGAATTTCTATATACCAACATCACTGGTAGCATAAGACAATATCCAGGTTTCTCATACTTTTAGACAAAGAGATATAAATAATAGCTTATTGTGGTTTTAATTTTTATTTTTGTGAGTACTAATAATTTTGAGTACAGCTTATGCTTATTAGCACCATTGATTTCTTATTTTGTAAATTGCATGTTTATACTAATACCATTTTTATATGTGTACCTCAATATTCCTAACTGATTTTCATAATTAAAAACAAAATATTAGCTTCAAAGAAACCATGGACTATTAGGACTATAAACTGTTGCGGGGAGTCAGGGACCCTGAACGGAGGGACTGGCTGAAGCCGCGGCAGAAGAACATAAATTGTGAAGATTTCATGGACATTTATTAGTTCCCAAAATTAATACTTTTATAATTTCTTACGCCTGTCTTTACCGTAATCTCTGAACATAAATTGCGAAGATTTCATGGACACTTATCACTTCCCCAGTGAATATCCTTGTGATTTCCTACGCCTGTCTTTACTTTAATCTCTTAATTCCATCATCTTCTTTGTAAACTGAGGAGGATGAATGTCGCTTCAGGACCCTGTGATTGCATCAGCTGCACAAATTGTTAGTAGAGCATGTGTGTTTGAACAATATGAAATCTGGGCATCTTAAAAAAAAAAGAACAGGGTAACAGCGATGTTCAGGGAACAAGAGAGGTAACTTTGAACTGGCTGCCGGTGAGCCAGACGTAACAGAGCTATATTTCTCCTCTTTCATAAGCAAATAGGAGAAATATTGCTGAATTCTTTTTCTCAGCAAGGAACATCCCTGAGGAAGAGAATGCGCCCTGAAGGTAGGCTTACAGATGGCCCCTTTAAGACATGCTGTCTTTTATGGTGGAAGCCGAAGGGATGAAATAAGCCCCGGTCTCCTGTAGCGCTCCCGCCTAATAAATTTTGTTCAGACAGGTTGTCTGCTCTCAAACCCTGTTTCCTAATAAGATGTTATCAATGACAATGCGTGCCCGAAACTTCATTAGCAATTTTAATTTCACCTAATCAGGCGATCCTGTTATCTCGCCCTGCCTCCATTTGCCTTGTGATATTTTATTACCTTGTGAAGTATGTGAACTCTGTGACCCACACCCTATTCGTGCACTCCCTCCCCTTTTGAAAATCGCTAATAAAAACTTGCTGGTTTTTAAGGCTCGTGGAACATCACGGATCCTGCCAACATGTGATGTCTCCCCCGGACATCCAGCTTTAAATTTCTCTCTCTGGTGCTCTTTCCCTTTATTTCTCAACCCAGCTGAGACACCTAGGAAATAGAAAAGAACCCACGTTAAACATCAGGAGTGGGTTCTCCCAATAATAAACAGCATTTAAGTCAAAGAAAACAAATATTTCCTTGATAACAGAATTCCTCTTAGCTTTTTGTAGATGATTCAATACATTATTATTTGTTCTCAAGTATGACCTATATTTGCCTCTGTACCTAATAACACTTTTTATGTTTTATTCAGATAACCTGATTCCACAATCCTGGCATTGAACTTGAAGTCAGGGAGCACGATGAATAAGGAAATGGGAAAAACAACTATAGCCTTGGAACTGAAAGGCTAACTCTGGGCATGACATGAGTTGAAGAAGTCTCTGTATGCAGCTGAGTTGGACTATCTGTCAGATGCTCTTGTTATAGTCAGCTTCCTTGGTAGATTTGAGTTAATCTTTAGGAAATGAGATGTAATTTCAATATATGCCCTTCAGACTCTAAGACATTAGGTTTTAACATAGAGCTCCATAAACTTTGTTTAGGTATAAAGAAAAGGGATAAGATATGATTTTCAAAGTTAATGATACAAATCACTGAAGAAAGAAATTAACTTTAATCTCTCAGGTCACACAGCCAGAATCTCCCAGTTTTCTATTTTCTAACTGTTAGCATCCTTTTGTGCAGAAGATGCAATCATTTCTTCAGGAGGTTAAGTTAAAATGAGTGCACGGTATAATTAAACACCCTTTGTCTTGGAAAAACATCCTATACTACAAATTCCAAAAAGCACTTTAAAATGTTATTTGCATATTTGACCATTAAGAATTGATTTAAGAGATGCATATGAGAAATTGGCATAAACAATTATAGGAATCTTTCTCCATTTGACCATCAACTGGGGAAATATCTATGTATGTTATTTTATTTTTTATTATGCCATGTCTTGATAATGACTGTCCCCTTACATTAAAAAAGTCTTAGACTGTGCATGGTCAGTTTTATAAGTTTAGTCATTTTAATGGCTTATTAATATTACTTCCCCATTGGCTAGATTTATTGCTGAGCAATCAGTCTTTAATGTGACCCCACATTCCAAATCGAGCATAACATGTTCGATTTGGTAGGGCAATTTTAACACTGCTAGTATGGGCACTAAATTTTTGTCAGTCTCACTCTGTGTCCTTGATCAGTTCATTAAATTTTCGAGTGGATGAATATCTTCCTCTGTTAAGCTGATGATATTCTACTTGTCAAGAATGGAAGAAGAAAGAGCTAATTAAAAGTATGAAACGCTTTTAATGCTAACAAGTGTAAAATAAGTGGTAAGTTGAACAGAGTTAAACCTTAATGCTTGCACTACATGCCTATGAAATATAATTAGTTACAATGTTCACTTTACTTTTTACCCAAAACGATTTGCAATTTAATTATAGAAGGTACACAAGGTTCGGTTCAGTATATATATCAGGTTATTCTTAATTTTAGCCAGGAGTGAAAAGGGAATGAAGATGATTGAACAGATTCAGGATACTAAGACATTATTCATTATATTAATAACAATTTTAGCATGTGAAGTATGGGTTTTTGACATTTTAAATATCCAGATGTAATTTATATATTTGGTTGCTTAACCACTTTCACACTTTCTCTAAAATAATCTGTTTATTGTTATCTCTTATTCATTCAACATAGACTCCCCCTCCAGCTTGCTCCTACTCCCAGCTCCAAGCTTAGTTATGACTGGTCTACAAGTAAACTTAATCCCTGGTGAAAGTATAAAATTCAGGAACTCTAATTACACCAATTACCTAATGGCATTTTTTCGACCACAGAAATAGACATATGACACAATCCATACCAGTTTTTAAAAGTGTATTTGCCAGGGTTTCCATGAAATAAGTTTATTTTTAAAAAATCTTTTAAGAGTAAGGGACCACAAAAAAATAAAAATTCTCTTTATCTTCAGATATCTCAGGATATCCTGGTATATGATTACAAATCTTGAAACAGTTATAAACTTTTTAAATGATGGGAGATGTTAACCAGAGGCTGAAAATAATGTATGGAAAGAAGGATGTAGCATAGGCAGACCAAAGAGTGGAGGCATAACCATGGGAATTAAGTCAAGTTTGCATTTGTTCTACTTTTGTACTTCCAGTTAAATGAATAGTACATTTAATTCTTGTTTAGGATCAAGTCCTTCTGCATATGGTTGCACAGGTGGTATTTTATAGAACTCCAGTGGGTGCTAGTTGCATGGACTCCATTATGAAGGATGTTTCTGGATTGTTTACTGTGATGACCCTGAGTCAGGAGTTACGTTACCTCAGGGAAAAGCATCCTAAATAATGCAATGGTTAATGTAACCTACAGTTAAGATTCTTTCCAATGCTTAACACTGCTAAAAGTTTAATGTTGCTAAAAAGGTTTAGGGCTATCCGGATAACTGTAATATTAGCAAAAGTTTGGGCAATAGCCATAATTCAATGATATTCAGCTTGATTATATTAACATTTTTGCTGAGCACTTACGGTGTGTAAAACAATATACTAGGGGATGCAAAGGTTAAAAATCTCAGAAAAATACTGTTCTGACCTTCAGGGATGTTACATAGTTTGAAAAATATGTCAACAAAAACATCATATGAAAAAATCAACAGAAACCACAAAATTATCCAAGTGGTTAGTAGGAGATTTAAAGAAGTAATAAATGATATATAATTCAGGTTACAAATTGCCTCACTAAAGAGGCTCCTTGAAGTATGCAGCTTGAAAGATTTTGATAAATGTAAATGTAGCAGTAGTATTTTGTAAGCAAAGAGAAACTGAAAAAAAAAATCTGCAGATGAAAAGTATGATAATTATTGTGAACAAATCATTAGAGAATTTCAGCAACATATTTGAGATAGCAGCAGGAAAAAAAATCAGTGAATTTTAATATAGATCAAGTAGAAAGTATGCAATCTGAGAAGAAAAAAAGATTGAAAAAATAAACAAATACTGGAGATCCATTATACATTATACACACACACACACACACACACATTTAATGGTAGTCTGAGAATCAAGAGAAGCAATAGCAATGTGGTGAAATACATTTAAAAAATACAAGCTTTTCAAATGTGCTAAAAGTTCTTAATCTACAGATTTGAGTTGGATAAATACATAAATCACACCTAGACCCATCCTAGTCAAACTGTTGAACACCAAAGCAAAGGAAAAATCTTGAAAGATGAAAGAGAAAATTAAATAGCTATTTAGAGGGGAACAGTAACACACGTAAAGGCTGACTGCTCATAATGATGCAGACCAGAGGGCAGTGGGATAGCATATTCAAATTGTAGGAAGAGACACTGTTAACCAGGAATTCTATATCTAGCAAAACTATACTTCAAAAAAGAAATGTGAAAAATGTCCTGGATAAACAAAATTTGAGAGAATGCATTGCTAGACAACTTACCTTTCAAAAATACTAAGAAAAAAATTTTCAGCTTTAAATGAAATGACAGGAGAGATAAGTTAAGTGCACAGAAATATAAAAAATAACAATTCTGGATTTATACCATATACGTATATGGCAAAAATAGCAAAAAGGAAGGAACAGAAAGCAGAGCTGTATTCAAGCAAATTTCCGTACTGAACCAAAATAAAATTAGTACAAATCTAAAGTAGATTGATTGTAGTTTATTAATTTGCATATAAACTGTAGAACAACCACTAAGAAAATAAATTCAAAAATATTCAAAAAATTAAGAATTAAATGATACATGAAAAGTATTTATTTAGCACAAAAGACAGCAAAAATAAAGCAAAAAAATGTGAAATATCTAGAAAAATTAAAATATGAGAAAGTTTACTTTTTTGTGTGTAAGGACAATTAGAAAAAAAGAAGGCCTACCATCTTTATAACTAAAGGTAGTTTTTCAGTTTAGAGAAAAGTGCCAACCTAGGTCAGACTCCTATTCTACAGAGGCTGGCAGATAAGGCCAACACCTTCCTTGATAATTACCTTTGAAAGGGATGGTTCCCATGTCCTCCAGAAAGTGAAACCTGAGTTGTAAATCTGCTAAAGACCCTTAGAACAGATCTACATCTCAAAGCGGCTGGGAATAATTTACAATTACAAGTTTTCTAAAGCAAATGCTGTAAGAAAAGGGAGATTAGAGGCCTTGAGACAGAAAAAAAAAAAAGTTGACCTTAAGTTATGTCAAGCTGAGGGAAATATTAAGGCATTCTTGCCTTAACAAGCAAAGTATGTCAACAGCAAATTATTAAAAATATAACAAGATTATACAGCATTATCAAGTAGACCTGATCCCAAGCATTTGAGGTTGTTTTACTGATCTTTGACAATGTTGACAAAAATAAACAATGGGTAAAAGATGCCCTATTCAATAAATAATACTGGGAAAACTGACTAGCCATACACACATGAAACTGGACCCCTACCTCTCATCACATAAAAAAATTAACTCAAGATGGATTAAAGACTTAAATGTAATACCTCAGACTATAAAAATCATAGAAGAAAACCTTGGAAAAACTCTTCTGAACATTAGCATAAGCAAAGGATTTATGATTAAGATCTCAAAAGCAAATGCAACAAAAACAAAAATTGACAGTTGGGGCTTAATTATACAGCAAATGAACTATCTACAGAATACACAGAGAGCCTACAGAATGGGAGAAAATATTTGAAAACTATGCATCTGACAAAGGACTAATATCCAGGATTTATAAGAAATTCAAACAAATCAACAAGAAAATACAAATAACCCCATTAAAAAGTGGACAAAGGACATGAAAAGACACTTCACAAAAGAAACATACAAGTGGCCAACAAATATATAAATATATATTATATATATTATAAATATATATATTAATATATATAAATATATATTATAAATATATGTATTAATATATAAATATATATTATAAAAATATATAAATACTGAGCATCACTAATCATCAGAAAAATGCAAATTAAAGTCACAAAGAGATACTATCTCATACCAGTCAGAATAACTATTATTAAAAAGTCAAAAAATAATAAATGTTTGTGAAGATGTAGAGAAAAGGGAACGCTTATCCATTGTTGGTGGGAATGTAAATGAGTTCAAACTCTGTGGAAAGCAGTATGAAGATTTCTCAAAGACCTAAAAATAAAACCACCATTCAACCCAGCAATCCCACTACTGGTGGATATCTACCCAAAGGAAAATAAATTGTTTTTCTAAAAAGCCATCTCCATTGTTCTGTTTATCACAGCAATATTCACAATAGCAAAGTCATGGAATCAACCTAAGGGTCCACCAACAGTTAATTGGATGAAGAAAAATATATATATATATATGTATATATACCATGAAATACTACACAACCATAAAAAAGAATGAAATCATGTCCTTTGCAGTAACATGGGTGCAGCTGGAGGTCATTCTCCTAAGAGAATTAACACAGAAACAGAAAACCAAATACCACATGTTCTCATTTATAAGTGGGAGATTGACAATGGGTACACAGGTACAAAAAGATGGAAACAATAGAGTCCAGGACCCCAAAAGGCGAGGAGGGAGAAAGGAAGGCAAAAGTGGAAAATTTACCTATTGGAAATTATGTTCACTATTTGTGTGATAGAAGCCCAAACGCCAGAATTATGCAATATGTCCAGATAACAAATCTTTACATGTACCCCCTGAATTTAATTTTTGAAAATATAGCGAAAAAGAAAAAAGACAACATACCATATGAATAGGATAAAGCACAGAAACAACAGGATCATCACAGTAGACACAGAGAAAATATTTGACAAAATCCAACACCTGTGAACTTCAAATAAACTAACAGTAAAAGGGAGATTTCTTAACTTAATGAATGACATTTCTGAAAAATCTGTATTTAGGGAGAAAGACCAAACGTTTTCTTTCAAAAATTGGAGGAAGGCAACATATCTGTTAGTTTTCAGGCAGTGCAATAGGTAATATAAATAAATTTAAATATATATACACTCATATACTTATGCATCTATAAAAAATATATACACATTATAAAGGAATAAGTAAGCCTATATTAGCAAATGATGCAATTCATTATATAGACAGTCCTAAAAAATACACACAAATACGCACATTATTAGAATTGTTTAGTGACTTTAGCAAGACCACTTGATACAAGGTCAAAATGCATAAATAAGTATATTTCTCTAAATTAAAAAAAATAAAAACTTTTGTAACATTTCTATTCATAAGAGCATTACGAAAAATATATAGTCAATTCTCATTATTTCTATACAGTCCCCTTGATCACTGAATTAGTGAACATTTATTCTTGTTCTTAGGAGAAAAACACAAACACATACAGATCTATATCAATCTATATCTATATACATCATATATATAACATGCTATAATTTTAAATTTTAAAAACATCTTATCCTAGTAGATTCTATTTGCTTTATTTTACAAATGAGAAAAGAAAACTCATGATTATTAAGTGACTTGCCTGAAACCACCCCACTTACCGATGCCAATGATGAGATTCAAGCCTTATACACCTGTCACCAGAGCTGGCGCTTCTTGCACTGCACTGGACTGCCCCGACCCTATCTATGCTCTGGCCATCTCTGTGTGAAAACTGAAACAGGAAGACAGAGCATAACTCTGTTCAACTTCAGCTGAATGTATACATGTTGGCTGATTAAAAGTTTTTTGCCACTTTGCACATGTCCTCAAATTGTCTCAAAAGTACCATGAGTATTTATCTGAAAGTTAAAAATGAATTTTACCAAGTAGGTAAATTCACAAATACAAAAACTGCAAATAATGAGGATTAAGTCTACTTAAAAATAAACTTATCTAAGAGGTGAAAGGCTTTAAACTTGAAAACTACATAATATTGCTGACAAAATTATTGAATATTTGAATAACTGGTGAGACATTCCAAGTTTCTCACTTTTTTTTTGAGACTGAGTTGCTCTGTTGCACAGGCTGGAGTGCGGTGGCGCAATCTCGGCTCACTGCAACCTCCGCCTCCCAGGTTAAAGTGATTCTCCTGCCTCAGCCTCTCGAGTAGCTGAGATTACAGGCATCCACCACCATGCCAGACTAATTTTTGTATTTTTAGTAGAGACAGGATTTCACTATGTTGGCCAGGCTGGTCTTGAGCTCCTGACCTCAGGTGATCTACCCTCCTTGGCCTCCCAAATCCTAAAGTACTGGGATTACAGAGGTGAGCCACCACATCTGGCCAATATTTTTAAGACAAAAATTCTCTGCAAGTTAATTTATAGATTCAATAAAATCACCATTAAAATCACAGCAGGCTTTAATTTTAATTCTCTGTAGAATTTGACAAACTGGTCCTAAGATTGATGAATATGAAAAACCTAGAATAGCTGCAATGGTTTTGTAAAAGAACAATGTTGAAGGACATACACTTACCAATATCATAACTTTTTAAGACTGTGGGAATTAGTATGGGGTGGTACTGGTGTAAGAATAGGCATATAGATCAATGGAACACAGTGGAGAGTTCAGAAATAAACCCCAGAGGTACAAGTTCAATCAATTTTAAGCAAAGATGTCAGGGAAATTCAACGAGTAAAAGTAGTCTTGTTAAAAAATTGTTGATAACACAACGTATAACCATGGCATAGTGGCTCAAGCCCATAATCCCAACACTTTGGAACGCCGAGGTGGGAGGATCAATTGAGACCAGGGGTTCAATACCGGCCTGAGAAACATAGCAAAACCTTGCTTTTACAAAAAAGTAAAAACGAAAAAATTAGCCAGGTGTGGTGGTAAGTGCCTCTGGTCCCAGCTACTTGAGAGGCTTAAGCAGAGCGCTATTTGGGCCTAAGGTGTTTGAGGCTGCAGTGAGCTATCATAAGGTCACTGCACTTCGGCTTGGGCAATAGATTGATATCTGTTTTGATTTGATCTGTATTGAGTTGATATCCCAAAAGGCTTAACATTTAACCATATTATTATTATCATCATTATTTGTGTTAGGCAATTCTTTTATTGCTACAAAGAAATACCTGAAACTGGGTAAGTTATAAAGAAAAGAGATTTAATTGGCTTATGGTTCTGCAGGCAGTATAAACATGGCACTGGCATATGCTTGCCTTCTGGGGAGGCCTCAGAGAGCTTATAAACATGGGAGAAAGTGAAGGGGGAGCAGGCAGGTCAAGTGTTGGGAGCTGCCACATCACATGGATGGAGCAGCATCGAGAGAGAATAGTGGGGAGGTGCCACACACTTTTAAACAACCAGATCTCACAAGTACTCGAGAGTACTTACTCACTATCCCAAGAACAGCACCAAACTGTGAGGTATCCACTCCCATGATCCAAACACCTCCCAACAGGCCCCTCCTCCAATATTGGGGATTATAATTCAACATGAGATTTGGGCAGGGACAAATATCCAAGCTATGTCATTGTTAATATTATATTAATTAATTATGGCATTTTTGTATAAACTTCACCAAACTATAAAAGGGATACACATGTAGGCCTAGATACAGATATGGACATATAATTTTTCCTTTTGGGAAAACTGTGTCAAGTGGTCAGTACATATGGTAGTATAACCAATCTTATATGAAGCAGAAATACTATGTAGAAGTGAGGGACCTATGCTTAGATTCAGGTAAGTTGATTCCTCACACTGTGTTCAATAAATGCCATGTGTCTTGAAACCTCCCTCTCTCTTCTTCACACATTTATTAAGTCTCAAAGCTTGGCACTTTCCTTCACATTTGATCATATGTTTTCATTTCTATCTCCACCCAAAAAGCATATTGTAATAAAGTCCTAATGGGTTTGATTATATTCCCTTTCAAATAATGAACATATGTCGATTTCAAAAATAAATTATATATATATATATGTGTATATATATATGTATCATGCATGGGGACAGAAAAGGCATAATCTCATGATTAATCTCCATAAAATACCATTTGAATCCTCCCCTTCAACTGTTCAAAGACTTGCAAAGGATTTTAAATGAAAAAATCATCACAATAATATTATTTAAGATACTCTTCCAGCCTGCATTTTTAATTCATCTCCTATGATTTAGATGAAACTTTTTATTTAACTAGTCTGGGTTCTTTAATATTATTTTAATATATTTTTGTCTTGTTCATCTGTTTTATCCTTCTATTTCTGGGTAGGGGGTCACTTTCGTTCTTCTTACTCGATCTTTCTTCCAATTTTAGCTGAATATTATTCCACTTTGAAAGCTCAGTTCAAAAGTTATTCCACATTTCCATAAAGATATTCTGGATTATGAAGATCAAAATATGACTTAGCATTTACTGTCTGGACTATTTATACATTTAACATGCATGCTGTATATGTAAGATTTAATATTGTCATTGTTTCCATTAGAACTGTTATGTACAGGTTAGCAAAAATATCTCATATTACTGTGTAGTTACTTAACATGTTTGCTTTAGGGCTATGTACATAATAGGCATCAGAAATATTGTTGTGAATTTAACAGTTACCATGTGTTCTTACCACTTCTAGTGGCCCCAATTGAATGATTATAATCAATACAGCCTTAACAGAATTAAAAATTCTGGGAGCATCTAGTTAAGAGCTTCAGAATTGGCCGGGCGCGGTAGCTCATGCTTGTAATCACAGCACTTTGGGAGGCCGAGGCGGGCGGATCACCTGAGGTTGGGAGTTCGAGACCAGCCTGACCAACATGGAGAAACCCCGTCTCTATTAAAAATACAAAATTAGCTGGGCGTAGTGGCGCATGCCTGTAATCCTAGCTACTCGAGAGGCTGAGGCAGGAGAATCCCTTCAACCCCGGAGGTGGAGGTTGTAGTGAGCCAAGATCATGCCCTTGCACTCCAGCCTGGGTGATAACAGCAAAACTCCGTCTCAAAAAAAAAAAAAAAAAAAAAGCTTCAGAATTAATACAAAAATCATCAGGTCCAAAGATTTTTAAGCATGACTGACTTCTGTCTCAACAATATCTGATTATATGAGATTTTAGGTAGATAAATCTGCTTATCTGCTTCACCCTGCCCCAAAGCAAAACTCTCATGAAGTAAAGAAAATAGTTTATATTGAATGTCTCTGGGCATGGGAATCATTTATATCATTGTACATTTTTATAGTAGCCATGTCTCAAACACGAATGAATCCCCAGTAACGATACAGACAATTCTGGGATAAGCTGTATCTTCAGAATAATCACAAGTAAAGAGATTCTAGAATTAATACACATTCTGGAGCAGATATTCTGGTCTTGATAAGAACAAAGTGTCTGAATTAGGCATTTCCCTCACAATTAATGACTATATAACATACACAAAATGTTGTTTTGTGGTTTTAGTAGAGACGGAGTTTCACCACACCGGGCAGGCTAGTCTGGAACGCCTAACCTTAAGTGATCTGCCTGCCTCGGCCTTCCAAAGTGCTGGCATAATGGGCGTGAGCCACCGTGCCCGGCCAGTTGTCTATATTTTCTTTTTTATGTTGTAAATTAACGTCTGTACAAATACTTAAACTTGTAAAATAATTGATGAGTTTTTACAATATCATTGTTCACATGTCATTTTTAGATTGATGTTTCCCTGTGTTTTTAGAAACTATTTCTGACAAAGGAGTTGGATTATATATCAATAGATATAACTTACTTTTTGAGGCATCTTAAACTATGAGATAAACTATTTTTGGTTTCATAACCTTATTGGATAGACTTGGTAAGCAGCATCGATTTAATTATTTGTCCTATATTGAAACAAGAAGCTCTTTGTGCTTTGAAAAACTGAGATAATTATTTTTTTCTAAATGATATAAGATGCAATTTGATGATGAATTTTCTGCCTTAAAAGACCCAACTGATCCTGAATAAAATTTAAATATTTGTAATAAAAGTCTGAAAAACTGGCAGTATTTTTAGTTTTCTTTATTTTGAGTGAAGATGCATTTTCTATGCATTTGTTGCTTCTAATCAAACAACTAGCTCACAAGTGTAACTACATAGAACAGATGGCAAAACCTTTGCACATTAGACTTTATATCTGAAAAAGAGACACTTTATTTAAAAATTGCCACTTGGGAACATAAAGTGCTCTCATGAGAAAAACACATTTTACACTCTTAAGGCAGTCCATAAAAGAAAGGCAGATGTTTAAATGACTTCTTAATTAACACAAAACAAACATTTACCTACACTGTGGAGATGAAGCAGTGCAATTAAGATGAACCTCTTAAAACAGCCCGGGACATATTTTATGCAAAGCAATAGCAAATGTTTTATCTTCTAAAATTTTCTGTCTTTTGTATGAAAATAATAGTTTATCCACAATTCACTAATTTGAAAACTATTATAAAAACTACAGCTGTCATTTTCTGGCTGTAGTGAAAAATGGTAAAAATGTGCTTAAATCTAAAGGATATTATAGTTACTAATAAACACTATTTTCAACTAATTATACAATTATGTTATCCTTTTAAGCACTGAATACTTTTATTACTGAAGGAAACATTTGTTAAGAGACTAGGGAGATTATGTTATTTCTCAAAATGCCCTCATATAAAAAGCATGCATAACATATTCCTTATAAAGTAAACTTGCAGATAGTATAAGTGTTGGACAATCATATGAAACAGACAAAGCAATAAAAATAAACCACTTGTACTCACAAGAAATTCTTTTTGGTAAACAAAGCATGCTGACATATATTTATAGGGTCAAAGTGACAGGACAGAAAAGAACACTAGACCACCATACAGGGTGACAGCTAATTATGCTTTCTACCTAAACAGGGTCTACTGTTTTAATACCTTTAAATAAAAGTTTAGAAATGATGTAAGAAACAATAAAGCCAAGGATGTATAGGGCTTACCCTCAACTTCCATTAATGTCAATAAGTTTTATTTGCCTTGTTAAAAGCAAGAAGAACAAGGAAATGATAGTGTCCTATTTGGAATAGTTGAAATAAATACAAAGAGGTCATACAAACTAAAAGACGTTCTTACATCCAAATGGCTTTTCTTCTACAACAAAAGGAATGGCCTGGACTGGAAAAAGAGAATAAATCATATAAACAAGTATCAGCTTCAAAGTTAAATGTTCAGGAAATTTTTTATAAAGAAGATTAGCATCTAATATCCACAAATAGGAGTAATAAAGAAATTATACTGGAGATGAAGAGGATAACAAAGTAAAGTTAACATGACTAAAATAAAAATCATACATGGCCTCAGTGGACTCATAGAGGAAGTCATTAACTGAGGATTCTCATCACTACATTTTTTATTGTTTATTTTTAATTATCTGAAAAAATCTTAAAGATTTATATCAAATCTCTAATGGCCTCTTTCCTACAAATAATCCAAGGAAATATTAATTTTTAAAATTCTACTTGTATTGTACACCTTGGTTTTGAACAGTTAGTAGCAATAATTTCAAAACACAACTGGTAAACATCAATAAATGTAGAAAAAGGAAAATGTTAGAAAACGTTAGGCTAAGTGATAGTAAAAAAATGTGAGTTTCAAAACCACAAACCCAGTTCTGTTACTTTTTTAAAAGTCCTAGAACTTTTGTCTTACAAAAAACACATATTTAAACATATACTGAGTGCACAGTACATTCCAGTTGCCATACTAAGAGCAAAATCATAATGATGAACCGAAAAAAAGAAAATCCTTCTATTCTGGAAGTGCACAATTAGATACGAGAGATGATGTACAAGTTACTGACCATGCTATTTTAACGTATTTTAATGAAAATATGTAGAAAATATTTACATTATTGGATGGTTGGATTAGCAAATTTAGTAGCACTAATCAACAATGTTAACAAAAACACTGAATTTGGGTCTTGCAAAACGAGTTAGCATATATTTTGAAATTGTTTGTTTATGTGAGCATTTAAAAAATATACAAGAAGGCCGGGTGCAGTGGCTCACACCTGTAATCCCAGCACTTTGGGAGGCGGAGGCGGGCGGATCATAAAGTCAAGAGATCGAGACCATCCTGGCCAACATGGTGAAACCCTGCCTCTACTAAAATACAAAAAATTGTGTGTGATGGTGCGTGCCTGTATTCCCAGTTACTTGGGAGGCTGAGGCAAGGGAATTGCTTGAATCTGGGAGATGGAGATTGCAGTGAGTCGAGATCACACCACTGCACTCCAGCCTGGTGACAGAGTGAGACTCCATCTCAAAAAAAAAAAAAAAAGAAAGACAAGAATAAAATACACACACACACACACACACACACACACACACACGAAAAGGCCAGGCATAGAGGTTCATACTTGTAATCCCAGCACTTTAAGAAACCAAGGCGGGAGGAGTTAAAGACCAGACTTCATCTCTACAAATAATCAAAAAATTTTAGTCAGGCGTGATGATGCGGGACTGTAGCCCTAGCTACTCAGGAGGCTGGGGTGGGAGGATTGCTTGAACCAAGGAGGTCCCAGATGGGCTGAGCCATGATCACACCACTGCAGTTCAGCCTAGGCAACATGATACCCCATCTCAAAAAAAGTATAAATAACTAAATAAATAATATACAAGAAGAAAATATGAAAAACAAAGGAGTCACTTAAATCAATTGTGTTTCTTTTTTTCAATGTAATTTTTGGATAGTTGTGTGGGCTTATATATACACATTTCATGAATATATTTGGAAAGATATTTCATTATTTACTCGTGGCTTAAATGTAAAATTGTGGACTAGAAAATATTATAGGTAGAATTTTAATTGGTTTTACAGCTACACTTAAAATATTATGTAGTAGGTCATTTGCCAAACCTGTAACTATTAAGAAAAGATAGGGCATCTTCATGGTGTATACTCTAAAACTGTTGTGTCTAGATTATGAATAAGGTGTTGGAAAATATAGAAGATAGCATAATACTTAGAACAGGGATTTGATCAAATATTGGCTTCTAAAAATAAATGATTGAAAATATTCTGCACTTTGACAGTCGATATAGAGATACTACCTGCAAATGTAAGAAAAAGTTTAGAGAAGTAAATGTAAAATGCTGTATATGAGTTAAAAATAATTAATTAAAGATGTACAGTTTCAAAGATAACTGACACAGGTTATGATAAAGAAACATGAACTCATATAATTTAGTTGATCAAAGATATTTTCAGTCATAACTTGAATGCAACTGCTTTAAAAACTAATAAAATATTTTTTCTACTTATTTAATTAGGGGTATCAAAAATTACATTTATTTAGCCCAATATATCAAGATATTATAATTTTAACATGTAATCAGTACAAAATAACTATTAATGGAATGTTTTAAGCTCTCTTTTTCTGTTAATTTTGAAATAAATTTTATTGTGTATTTTTAAGGTACACAACATATGGTAAAGTTGTTACTATATTGAAGCAAATTAACATGTCCATCATCTTACACTTAACCCATTTTGGTTGTTGTTGTTGTTTGAAAAGAGTAGTGATACAGTTTCTCCCTACAAAAATTTCAACTCAAATTGTAATCCCCATATGCCAAGAGAGGTGCCTGGTGGGAGGTGATTGGATCATGGGGGTAGATTTCCCCCTTGCTGTTCTCATGTTAATGAGTGAGTTCTCAGGAGATTTGATGGTTTAAAAGTGTGTGGCACCTCCCCCTTCTCGCTCTCTCTCTCCTGCTATGCCATGGTAAAGATGTGTTTGCTTCCCCTTCCGCCATGATTGTAAGTTTCCTTAGGCCTCCAGTCCATAGAACTATGAGTCAATTAAACCTGTTTTCTTCATAAATTATCCAGTCTCAGGTAGTTTGTTATAGCAAGCAGCTACAATCTACTCATTTAGAAAAAACACTGAATAAAATACGCTGTTTTTAACGATAGTCTTCGTGTTGTGCATTAGATTTGCAGACTAGTTCATCTAAATTTCTGCTACTTTGTACACTTTGAACTACAGCTCTGCATATCTTTCCCCAACCCACTCTTGAATAACCAGTTTTATTTTCTATCATTTGGCTTTTATTTTACTTTTTGAAATTCCACATATGATATAATGCAATATTTAGAAATTTATTTTACTTTTTATACGATTAAATCTTACAGTAAGTTGATGGAAATGTAGGGCCAAGATCTAGAAATATATTAGCTCTACAGCATTTTAAAGAGTTTATATCAGTTCTAGACTCCTGAGTTCAGTTGTGGGTTTGAAAATATGGGAGGAAAAATAAATTGCCAATCATTCAAGAGTAGATTGGTAAGGAAATGACTCAAGTTGAGGAAGACTTTTAAACTTAATGGGAAAATGATTAAATAGAAAAGTTAATAATGTATTCAATGTCCTCTAAGTGTCATGAAGAATGTTTATATTATGTTGCTTTAGAGAACAGAGGTAGAATTAGAGTATAAAATTAAAGGTGAAAATTTAAGTTTCAGAGAAGACATAAAAACATTTGCTTAGTTAGGTGTCTAGAATGGTCTGCTTTTTAAACTTTAAACTTTCTGTTTTGAAATTGCTGAAAGACTGAATGACACAAACATTACAGAAATCTCACACCATGCATAAGGTGAGATAAAAATTTAAACTATCATCAAGAATAAAATACATGAAGCCAATGAAAAAGCCTGAAATCTTATCCAGGATCAATGAAACACTTGAAGTGTAAAAGGCAAGCACAAAATTTTGGGGGGTTTTGTTTGGTTACGTACACTTCTACAACCCCAGCAGTTCAGTGTTTTTGTTTTTGTTTTTTTCTATTCTGTGCACTATCCCCAAGAGATATCAGAGTTCTTAACACATAACAGTAACAAAACAAATATTTGTTGAAGAAATTAATAAAGACATATATTCTTGAATCATGTAATTCCCAAGGAGGAGGGGCACAATTGCCAATGAACATAAACCGACAGCAAAATTGTTAAAGTGCCACTACAAAATACAATCTCAAGAGTAATTCAGCAGATAAAATCAAAGAAAAAATTACATCACACAATAACACAAATGAAAAGATACTATAAATTATGCACATTTAAATGGTTAATGAGGTGAAGGAAGATATAGCAATAGCAGTAAAAGGAGAATTATATTGTGTATGTTGGTAAAAGTAGAACTACAGTAATAAAATTTAGCCATCTGAATTTGAAAAATACTCAATGGATTTTAAATTACAGATTAGGCAGAGCTGAAAAAGAACCGGTAAACTGGAAGGCAGAGTTGAAGAAATTATAAAAAAAAAAAAGAAATTAGGACGAAAGTTTACAAATGGAAAATACAATAAAAATGTCATACATACTATTAACAGAAATTCCAGAGAGAGAATAGTAGAGGAATGATAATGATAACAATCATAAGAAAAGTTTTTGAGAATTTGAAAACAAGGGGCAATGCTTTTGCTTCTATTAATAAGTCTTGGTAATTCAGATCAACTCTCTTAACTGAAGACAAAAGAAAAGAAAAATCTTGTCAAAATACAGTTTAGAAAACTTCTATAAAAGCATAAAGGTCTAATACAATAATGAAAATTAATTGGCTATGATTAGGAAGAGGACAGAAATGCAAAGATGTGACGTAGGCATTTAGAACATTAAATATAGATAGGATGACAGAGAGAGAGAGAGAGAGAGAGATAATAGATAGATGATAGATAGAAGATAGAGTATGCAACATGATGTTTTAATGTACATATAAAGTGAAATGATTACTACAGTGTCTGAGACACTTCTGTCTTGTTAGCATTTGATATTAACAGATAAAGTTGCTAAAAGGCTGGAATGTTTGTGTGTGTGTGTGTGTGTGCGTGTGTGTGTGTGTTGAGGAGTGGTATGTAAAATGTAAGAGACTTTATTAAATCATAGTTGTGGACCATGAAAGGTATACCTTGAGTAAGATTTAAGGCCATACTTATGCAGAACATCCATGTCTGCAGTTTAAATACCACTTTTTAACCTATTGATCACAATTCCTAAAATTTGAACAGAATAATCCTGAAGTACCCCAGATCTATGCAAATGTAGGCATTTCTTAGCATCATCTTTGGCCTAAGAATATTAGCTCAGTACTTTTAAAACAATATTCAGTACATAAAGATAATTAGATGCCCAAGAATCAGACACAACAGGCAGCTTATTCTACTGAAAAAGATGGTGGCAAGGTCCTTTCAACTGTAACAAAATTACACATAATTCAAAAAACAGCTCCTGGTATACTATTCATGTCCTTCTAGAGACAGAACACCTTGCTGAAGAATATCAAATGACCATATAACCAGAAATGCTTATGATGCGAGAGTCTGTCAGATCCATTAAATCTTAAACATAGAAGACCTGGAAGCTATCCCTTATAATATGAAAGTGGTCCTGCCAGGACTCAGCAAGAATTTAAATTACACTGCTATAAATAAATAAAGACCCCAAGGGCACAAGAAGGCCAAATCATCCAGCTTTTATTATTAATAATTTTAGTGTAGACACATGGACTAATGAGTGAAGTAACCATTCTATAAAACATGGAGGCTATGCATGAGTCCAACATAGATGGCTTTTAGTCACTAAGACCAATCTAACTACTGGTTTTGCAAAATGTAGTGCATACCCACAATGGAGACAAATGTTGATCTTCAGGTACAGGTACAATATCATCCATCAAGGAGACCAATTAGCCACATTTTGGAGGTTAAATTACTTTGGATCCATTTCATTATGGAAAAGGAAGTAATTAATCTTTAATCAACTCAAATTACAGGTATGAGTCAGTCTTCACTGTGCACAGGACCTTAGCACAGGACCACTTCTGAAGAGCATCCAGAGACCAAAAGACTCATTTTAAAACAAAGGACCCACAGGAATGAATACATTACCATAACAATTACTGTCTCTATCCCATAGCACACGACTTGAAGAAGACAACCTGGTAGAAAGAAGGAGCCATATTTTGAAGACTCAGCTGAGTCATTAACTTGAACATGATATTCTATGAAAATGGGACACTATCCTCCAGGACATAGGATATACCCGAAATATATAATCACTATATGGTTCCTTAGGCAATATATAAAATACATGGGTTTGGTAGCAAAAGGAATAGACTCATTTGCAATCATTCCTAGTGACACATTTGGAGAATGTTTGAATTCTCTCTCTGCCACTCTAGGCTCTGCTGGTCTAAAGTTTCTGTTTTCCAGAAAGGGAATTCTTCTGCCAGGAGAAACACAGTCTTCTTTAAATGGTGGCTGCTATAATTTAAAGTGTGACTGTCACTTCAGTCTTCCTATTTCAGAAGTTCAGCAAGCATGGTCATTGACCCTGACTATCAGGAGGGTTTAGAACTCTTACCTCCTTGTGACAGGAAAAAAATGCATTCAGTCAACAGTTATTTGGTTGGTGGATACACTAGAGAGTCCCTTGGCCCTTTCCTAACCATGACAATAAATGAATAGATACAGTAGTGATGGCCTGGGAAGAGCATGCTGACCACAGATTCAGAATCCTCACTCTTAAGTGTCTGGGTTATTTCATGCTAAGATTCCTAGAGCAGCAGAAATCCTAGCTAAGGGGGAAGGGACTTTAGAGTAGATAATGTAGTAAGAAGATGATGAGTATCAGTTGTGGCCTTCAGACAAGTTGCAGTGGACTGGTCTTAGAGGAGGTTTTTGCAGATAAAACTTACTATTTATTTAAAATAAGTGGTCCTGAGTAGAGAGGCCTCAAGTGGATGCTATAGGTGCATTGCCTGAATCTTCCTAATCACTCATCCTCCAATGGCTGAGAGTGATGGTTGCTGATGAAAAAAAGCTGTCTTGCTCAAGGTTATACCCTTTTCTCAGGAGAAGCCTGCATCCAATGACTGGTTGTTATAGGGAGATAAGTCTTGACCCATTTGCCTCTGTTGGGGCTATGTCTAAAAGCTATGCCATATTCAGAGCTAGCTAAGTGACTAGCTAACGACAATGTGACTAGCAATTTCATGAGAGTTCACTGCCTCCCTCTGCTCAATCCTGTTCTCTTGCTCTCTAAAAGGAGTTATTTTCAAAAGTGACTCCTAGTAAGCCTCTTGCATGATTCTTCGAGTATCAGAGCCTGTTCTCTAGGGTAAGGTGGCTACAGTTATACTTTAAAACAAAAGTAATTTAAAATTCAAGTTAGAACTAGAATATTAAACAAAAATACTATGGATTTGGAAAGTATAATGACTGGCTTTAACAAATCCTAAAGTCTCTTTATAATTTAGTTAGAAAATATAAACTGAATACCTTAGATTTTCAAAATTAGGTATTGATATAATACATTTTGTCAAAATTAAGAGCCTCTGCTACATAAAATAAATTGTTAGGAGAATGTGAAGACAAATCATAGACTGGGGAAAAGTATTTGAAAATCACATATCTGATAAAAGACTCCCACTTAAACTATTTAAAACATTAAACTCAATTAGAAAACACAATCCGATAAAAGTACACAAAAATTTAATAGACACTTCAGGAACAAAAAATTATGGATAGCAAATAAGCAAATGAGAAAACATTTGGCATCATTAATCATTAGAGAAATGCAAATTAAACTTATAATTAAATACTAGTATGCACCACACCAATAGAATTTTTAAAATTAAAAATACTAATCACACTGAGTGTCAGTAAGGATCCCCTGGAACTTTAATACACTGCTGACTGGAATATAAAATGAAAAAACCCAGCTTAATAGTTTCTTCTAAAGTTATTCATATATCGACCCTATGACATAACCATTCCATTCCTAGGCATTTGCCCAAAAGAAATTAAAGCATATGCCAATACAAAAACTTGTAAATGAATATTTATTCATAGGAGCTTTATTACTGAAAACTCAAAACTAGAAAGAACCCAAATTTTACCAACAGGTAAGTGAATAAACAAGTCGTAGTATATATATACAATTAAATACTAACAAGATAAAGAAATAAACTATTATTGATGCTCATGACAGCATGAATAAATCTCAAAATTATTTTCCTGATATAAGATATAATAAGGATTACAGAATACGGATATACCTTGGTGATATTTCAGGTTTGGTTCCAAACCACTGTAATAAAGTGAGTATCACAATAAAGCAAGTCATACACATGTTTGGTTTTCTACTGCTTATAAAAGGTACATTTACACTATACTGTAATCTATGCACAATAGCAATATGTTCATAAAAACTAGGTACATAATTAAAATATTTTAGTCTTAAAATGCTAATGGTCATCTGAGCCTTAAGTAAGTCATAATCATTGTGATGGTGGAAGGTCTTGACTTCATGTTGATGGCTGCTGATGATCAGGGTGGTGACTGCTAAAGGTTGGAGTGACTGTGGCAATTATTAAAAGAGTAATACTATAACAACAAAGTTTGTCACATTGATTGACTCTTCCTTTCACAAAAGATTTCTCTGTAGTATATGATGCTGCTTGGTGACATTGTACTTTCAGTAGAACTTCTTTCAAAATTGGAGTCAGTCTTCTCAAATATTTCCACTGATTTCTCAACTAACTTTAGGTAATATTCTCAAGCCTTTTTTTGGCATTTCAACAATGTTCACAGTATGTTCATCAGAAGTAGATGGAATAGATCTTATCTCAAGAAACCATTTTCTTTATTCATATATAAGTAACTCCTCATTGGTTAAGGTTTGATCATGAGATTGCAGCAATTCAGTCACATTTCAGGCTCCACTTCTAATTCTAGATCTCTTGCTACTTCCACCACATCTGCAGTTACCTCCTCCACTGAGGTCTTTAATCCCTCAAAGTTGGCAGGAGGATTGGAATTGACTTCTTTCAAATTCCTGTTAATATGTCGACCTCATTCCATGGATTATGAATGTTGAATCCTTTCTAGAATGATGAACATTTTTCAGGTTTTCTGTTTACTTTTCCCAGATTCATTAGAGGAATTACTATGTTAATGATAACCTTAATGAAAGTATATCTTAAATAATAAGATTTGAAAGTCAAAATTACTCCTTGATCCGTGGGCTGAAGAATGGAAAATTTGCTAATACGCATGAGAACAGCGTTAATCTCTTTGTATATCTCCATCAGAGCTCTTGGGTTACCAAGTGCATTGTCAATAAACCGTAATATTTTTAAAGGAATCTTTTGTTCTGAACAGTAGGTCTCAACAGTGGGCTTAGAATACTCAGTAAATCATGCTGTGAACAAATGTGCTGCCATTCAGGCTTTGTTGCTTTATTTATAGAGTAGAGGTAGAGAAGATCTGGCATAATTCTTAAAGACCCTAGAATTTTTGGAATGACAAATAAGCACTGGCTTCAATTTAAAGTCACCAGCTACATTAGCGCCTAACAAGAGAGTCAGCCTGTTCTTTGAATCTTTGAAGCCAGGCATTGACTTCTCCTCTCTAGCTACTAAAGTCCTAGAAGGCATCTTCTTCCAATAGAAAGCTGTTTCATGTACACTGAAAATCTGTGGTTTAGTGTAGCCATATTCATCAATTATCTTAGGTCAATCTTCTAGTTAACTTGCTACAGCTTCTCCTTCAGCACTTGCTGCTTCACCTTGTATTTTTATGTTATAAAGATGGCTTTTTTCCCATAAGCCTCATGAATGAATCTCTGCTAGATTCCAATTTTTCTTCTGCAGCTTTTTCACCTCTCTCATCCTTTGCAGACTTGAAGGCACTGATTTGGATTAGGCTTCGGTTTAAGAAAATGCTGTGGCTGGTTTAATCTATCCAGACCACTCAAACTTACTCCACAGCAGCAGCAAGGCTGTTTCACTTTCTATTATTTGTGTGTTTCCTGGAGTAGGATTTTAATTTTCTTCAAGAACTTCTCCTTTGCATTCACACCTTCCTTAAGAGTTTGATGCAAGGGGCCTTGCTTTCAGCCTATCTTAGGTTAAAACACGTCTTCCTCACTAACCTTAATCATTTTTTCTGGCTGTTGATTTGAAGCACAAGAGGTACGACTCCTCCTTTCATTTGAATCCTTAGAGGCAGGCCATTGTAAGGTTATTAATTGGCCTCATTTCGATACTGTTATGTCTCAAGGAATAGGAAGGCCTGAGGAGAGGGAGAGAGGTAAGAGAACAGCTGGTCAATGGAGCAGTCAGAACACACACAACATTCATTGATTATGTTTGCTGTCTTATATGGGCACGGTTTGTGGTGTCCTAAATCAATTACAATGGTAACATCAAATATTACTGATCAAAGATCACCAAAACACGTATAATAATATAAAAAAGTTTGAAATATTGTAAGAATTACCAAAATATGACACACAGAGGTAAGAAGTGAGCACATGCTGTCGGAAAATAGTGCTGATACACTTGCTTGACACATGGGCTTGCTACAAACGTTCAATTTGTGAAAACACAGTATCGATGAATCACAATAAAGTGCAATAAAAATGGGGTATGCTTGTATATGCTACATGATAATATTCACATAACATTCAAAAATACAAATTAATCTATGTGACAGAAACCAAGTGTTGTTTGAGATGAAAAGAAGACAGGGGCAATAAGCAGGGAATATAAAAAGGTAGCAGAAAACTTTTTGGTAAAATAGATATGTTCATTTTCTTAATTATGATGATTTGATGAGTGTTTCTTATAAAATTGTATGTGTTAAGTATTACTTCAATTATATCAAAATTAAAATACATTTAATTTAAAATTTTGAATTAATTTATAATTCAGCTAATGTGTGCAAGAGTGTATGCATATATGTATGGGTGTGTATATAGATAGGTATATGTGAGAACTTTTGCAAAATCAGAAGACTTACAAAATTTATTCACACTCTGAATCTACTTAAACCTCCACACATTTCTCTAATTAGGAAACTTTCTGGTAGTAGGGAGGAGATATATTTTTATATATCTTGGGTACTCAGAGTTTTGAATTCAGTGTCCTCAGAATGGTATCTGAAAAGTTATCTCGTGTTCACTTTCCTCACTCTTTTTTCAACTGGAGCAAAGGACACAGCAAAACATAACTCCTTTATCTCTTTGCAAGGAAGATCTTACATAGACTGATTCATTTTTTGAATTAACTAAGCAATTATTTACTGAGCCACAAGTATATGCTAGATACAGGCAAAATATGAGAGAGATTAAAGAATAGTGTCTTAAATTTTAGAGTGGGTTTTTGACTTTATGTAGTATGGACAATTAAAGGGTAGACATAGAAACATCTTAATAGCAAGGACAGTTTTATGTGTTTGGCCTAAGGATGATCCATAAAGAGAATGGATGCTTTTCTTCTCTGAGTTCTGCTTCTCCTTCCTTCCAGTCCATAATACTCTCCTCTGATTGCTACTCTTTCCTTCCCATATTTGGCACTGGTGGTTTCCACAGTGTAGAGATTACTGTATGCCAATGTGTGGGTTTATTGCTCTCAGTTGACCCAAGTATTTGCTTCTAAGCCTTTATCTAAAAGACCGTGCAACCATTTTGTTTGCAACTTTCCACCAAAGTCATTGTCTCCTAACCTGTTTTAGACATAATATTTAACAAAGTAATCAATTATCTTGAATGTTGGGTTGCCTTCTGTTTCTTAATAGCTCTGACAAAATTGTTGATATTTCCTACTGATTTATTGCTGCTTATAGGGATTGGTTTAACCTAATAGAATACTCTTGTTCCCAACTGATTGAAGTAACTTTTGAGTGAAGAGAGACTTTTGAAAGGCAGTTGTCTTGCACAGATAAAATTGATTGGCTTTTCCTCAAGCAGGAAACCATGATCATTAAATTCTATTATTGTTTTTCTTTCTGAAATTGATAAATTAACAAATTAAACTAAATAACTAATTAAGACATGCAGTACATCGAATTACATAAACAAACAACTAGAAAAAAGTAAACATGTTCAGTCAGCTCAGAATATACTGAGGTTTCTGATTTAAAATGAAATTATTTTAAGTATACTGTGAAATAACTCTTCTCTCACTATAGGATATTTTAAATCAGTGGCTGAGAACGTCTTTCTTGAAAGTTAAATTTTTGACTGGGTGGGGAGGCTCATGCTTGTAATACCAGCACTTTGGGAGGCAGAGGTGGGAGGACTGCTTAAACCAGGAGTTTCAGACCAGCCTGGGCAACACAGCTAGATTAAAAAAAAAAAAAAAAAAAAAATTAGCAGCGGGGGCATGGTGGCTATGCCTACAGTGCCAGCCACTGGGTGTAGGTGTGTGTTGGGGAATGGGGTGTTGTGGAGGAAACTGAGGCAGGAAGATCCCTTGAACCTGAGAGTTCTAGGCTGCACTGTGCCACAACCTGGAAGACAAAATGAGACTTTGTCTGAAAAAACTGATAAAAATGTATTTTTTTAAAAAGTTAAATTGTTTTTCAGTTTTTATTTTAAGAAAACTCTTCCTCATCCCCTTTCCTTTATAGAATATTGTTCAATTGACAGAGCTCTTTTTTAGTTGCTGTGGTAACAAAAATTAGATCTGCATTAAGACTGTAGGGAGTAAAATTAGTCAAACTTTATAGAAGTTTTACAGTTTTATAACACTCTCCTTATTCTTTTTTGCTTAGGTTATTTATTTTTTTAAGTAAACTTGGGTGAACATAGCGCAACAGTGGATGTTCGACACCAGTTTTTGGCAGGGTGCGGTGGCTCACGCCTGTAATCCCAGCACTTTGGGAGGCCAAGGCAGGTGGATCACGAGGTCGGGATCGAGACCATCCTGGCCAACATGGGGAAACTCCGTCTCTACTAAAAATACAAAAAATTAGCCAGGCGTGGTGGTGGACGCCTGTAGTCCCAGTTACTGGGGAAGCTGAGGCAGGAGAATGGCATGAACCCAGGAGGTGGGGCTTGCAGTGAGCCGAGATCGTGCCACTGCACTCCAGCCTGTGCGACAGAACGAGACTCCGTCTCAAAACAAACAAACTAATAAAAACCAGTTTTATCCTGGACAATAGAACAAGATATTCTTATTTAAAAATAACATGTTTGACATATGAAAGCGTTGGATAACATCAAAGAAGGGTTGGAAGTTGTCACAAACCCCACGGTGAGGCTAAATCTACCATGCTTGGGGAAGTTGATACTGTACTGGGCTTGTAACCCAAGGTCCCGGCTCTTCAGGTGCACACTACGAAACAGTAACAAACCCGCTTGTAAATATTGTGCCTTGAGTTTCCATAGTTTCAAAAGGTTCCAGGAAGTCCTGACCACAAGAAGTCTAGCTACAGCAAAACAAAAATGGCTGGAACCAGAGATGCCTGAGTTAAAGATGAACTTTGGTGAACTCTCCACATTACCATACCTAAATCTCCACCTGAGGAGAAGCTTATCTGCTATTTTTTGTACATGTTATGTATGAAGAAACATGATTGGCAAATGCTCTTGCTCTGCTTTTGCCCCACTTTTATGTACAGTGACTTAGCTATCAAGAACAATAAAAGCCCTGTCTTCACCTTTATTTGGGGGAACAATGTTTTGGAAATGATCCCCAGTATTCTCCTTACTTGTCACAAATAGTAAAATACCCTTGCTAAATTCTACTTGGTTGTGATTAATGGGTAAATGCCTACCAAGTGACTGAAGTCACCAGTTGTGTGTGTAGCAGTTTTTTCACAGTTTTCTTCTGAGATGTTGGATGGATGGATTGATGGATACAGTTGTTTTATTTCTTTGAGGACATGAATACGATACTACCTGTCATGATATTTTTTGATTGGGATAATTTAAGGACTCAAGAACTGAGCATTTGCCTTACACTTTAACAGATGAAAGTATGCACTTAAGAAATGTCTACTCAAATCAGATGCTAGTATAACAATTTCATTGTATCACATGTGCTACCTGTTTGTAGGATATATACCAGACATGCATACCTGTTCATTGTCTTTCAGCCATAATTCTTTTAGAGGCTGTGTCATTTCATTTGTAACAATTATTCATGGAGTTCTGCAGCTTACCTCATGAGCTAGAAGACCAGACCAGACCTTACTCATTTTCCTGCTCAAAAGAAGATATACAAAGGTCCTCATAGTATTAGAAATACTATGAGAAGACCATGGATTATATTATATCTGTAAATACATTTATAATACCATAATAAAATAATATATTTAGAAGCAATTTGTGAATTTTAGAGCACTACACAAAATTTGCTATTATTATTTCTAATGCTGTTACTACACTACTACGTACTACTAATCAAGAGGTTCTTACTTTGATCCCAAACTTTGGGCCTTATGAAGACTAAGTATTATTATACCTGTTTTTACTCATTTGTGAAACCTTAAAAGGTTGATTTCATAGTAGAGAACAGAATAGTGTTACCAGAACTCATGGAGACCGGGAGAAAAGGGGTAATAGGGAGAGGCTGGTCAACAGGTACAAAGTTATAGTTAGACAGGAAGAAAAACTTCTGGTGTTCCATTACACAATAGGGTGACTATAGCCAATATTAATGCACTGCATATTTCAAGATAGCTAGAAGATTTTGAATGTTATCTTCACAAAGAAATGAAACAAATTTAAAGTGATGGATGTGCTAATTAACCTAATTGGATAATTATAGAATATATACTTGTATTGAAACGTCAGACTATGCCCTATAAATATGTACAATTATTATGTGTCGATTATAAATAAAATAAAACTTTAGAAATGAGAGTACCATTTAATTTCATAACTTAAAGTCAATGGAATGGATTTAATTCAAGATATTTCAGTTTCATTTATAATATAGTATACTGATATATTTTTACTTTGGTTTGGGGGATCACTTCATGTTTATAGACATCAGAGAAAATGACCTTGGAAAATATCATTATCATATATTTTAATTTCCCCTAATTAATATCACCATTGAATCTGGAATATAAAAGGCATATTAAACTATCTTTGAATGTGTCCACTTTTAAAATCTATTTCAATACATGTGTTTACATACCTCAAATATCTAAGGAGCACCAACAAATTTCTAAATTTATTTCACTATGTTTATTTTTCTCCCTAACTTCATGGGACTAAAAGTATTGTCTCACGAAATACATATTAAAAATATCACTCATTTTTTGATCCTATGAATTTATCAGAAAAGGTATTTTTCTACAGGTAGAAGTTTTGAAAGGGCGAAATACGTTTGGTAACATCTCCCTTTGAGAACTCATATGCAATAGAGCTTTATTTTTAATTAAAAATACTTAAGTGCATGTTGAATTGGCTACGTAAAATTAACTTTGGGGACTTTTTATAAAGCAATAATCACCTTTTAACAATCTTTTTTAGAATTTTAAATTTTAATGCAAAAATCTTTTTTAAACTTTTATTTTAGATTCAGGGGTACATGTGCAGGTTTGCTATATAGATAAATTGTGTGTTGCCATAGCTTGGTGTAAAAATTATTTCATTACCCAGGTAAAAAGCATAGTACCTAACAGTTAGTTATTTGATCCTAATACTTCTCCCACCCTCCACCCTCAGCTAAGCCCCAGTGTCTGTTGTTCCCTTCTTTGGGCCCATATGTACTCAACGTTTAGCTCCCACTTATAAGTGAGAACATGTGGTGTTTGGTTTTCTGTTCCTGTGTTAGTTTGCTTAGAAAAATGGCCTCCTACTCCATCCATTCTTTTTGATGGCTGCCTAGTATTCCATGGTGTATATGTACCACATTTTCTTTATGTAGTCCACCATTGTCTGGTATTCAGGTTGATACCATGTCTTTACTATTGTGAATAATGCTTCAGTGAACATTCACATGCATGTGTCTTTATGGTGGAATGATTTCTATTCCTCTAGGTTTATACCCAATAATGAAATTGCTGGGTCAAATGATAATTCTATTTTAAGTTGTTTGAGAAATCACCAAACTAATTTCCACAATGGCTTGACTAGTTTACATTCCCATCAGCAGTGCATAAGTGTTGCCTAATATCACTAACCATTAGAGAAATGCAAATCAAAACCACAATGAGATATCATCTTGCACCAGTCAAAATGGCTATTATTAATGCAGAATTTCTAAGAAATAAGGTAAAGTTTTATTTCTTTGGAGAACAAAGAATTTTCAGACACTTTATTATTTATTAAAATGCAGACATTGCGAGAAGTAATGTTTTTATTATGCGTTTTTCTCAATGCAGAATTGATTTATATCTATTCATTGCAGTAGATTCTTTTAATACCCTCTTGATCCTATGGTTGTCTCTGTATCATATAATTCAGTAGAAATTACCATAGAACCATGCTATGTATAATTATGGTTGAATCAATAGCCTGTAGGATGAATACATGAAAGCATTAAGGACATTATGATAATTTCAGGATTCGCCCAACTGTTCCTCTAGGTAGACAGGCCATTGCTGAAGTTTTCATCTGCACCATGCAACCATGTTTTTCTGCGGTTAATGTGGAGGCTGTAAACTGAGCATGTCAGGGAGGTGTTTTAATGTGTTCGCTACCTCTGGATTCCAGATAGTACTTTTTTATGCCAAATAAAACCCTGGTAGGACGTTGAGAAAAAGTTAAAAAATCAAGGGTGAAATGATTGTGTTTGCAATATGGTTCTTGAACATTGTTTTGAGTTGGCAAGTAGTAAAATTTGTACTACAAATGTAGAGACATAAAAATAGTTTACACTCTTCAGTACAGATACAGATCTAAAATACATAGAAACTTATTAACAGTGAATTCCAGTTGAAATTTTCAAAAACAAATTAAAACATACACATGTCATTTGTTCCTGTCTGTGTTTTCTAAAAACTGAAATAACATTTTTTGTTGTTGTTGTTCTGATAAAATCCCTGGGCTTCCACTCCTGAGAAACAAAGGAACGAAATAGAATTCTGGGAGGGAAATAAGGATGAAGAAATTGAGTGAACCCAATTCCATGTCAGATAATTCTCTTCCTTTTAAAAATATCCTATTGTGTATAGCGTGAGTTTTCACTTTCTGGATGCCTTCTTTAAGACAGCTCTCTAAAACTTTGAAGAAAAACTGGATTTTTTTGAAAGTTGCCTTTGAGAAGTGTTCAGTTAAGTGAAATGTTATCTGATAAAGGAGTAAGATATATTTTTTCCAGCATTGCATATTAGCTAAAATGAAAAGAAGCGCAGAAGTTTGAATTTTTATAGTTTGCTTTTCTACACCTATACTTTGCTTTTTTTTTTTTTGTAAATCTGTCTCATATCCTCATTTTTTCCTCTCATATGTGTAATATAATAATTAGCTATATAATGATGTTACAATGATGAAATGCATATACCATGAAAGTCCCATACGATTAAAATACCATATATTTCTGTGCCTTTTCTATGTTTAGATACAGAAATACCATTGTGTTACAACTGACTGCAGTACTCAGTACAGTAACATACTGTTCAGGTTTGTATCCCACGAGGAATAGGCTATACCATATAGCCAAGGTGCATAGTAGGCCATATCATCTAGATTTGAATTAGAACTATCTATGATGGTCACACAATGATGAAAGTGCCTAATGACACATTTCTCAGAATATATCTTGGTTATTAAACAACACATGATTATAATCCATCTGGTCCTGCAGTAGATGTAATAGCTGTTGCAGTAAAAATAGTCACATCTGTTCACATATATTCGGTACAAATGAAGAAACTGAAGTTATTCTGTGATCATAACCTGGAGAATTCACAAGTTTTGCTATATTTTAATATGATTTTTGATATTTATGTCTGCTCTTGAATCAATATGTATAAAGCATCAAGTGCTAAAATTTATAGCTAATCAGTTGAAAATGTTCTCATTATTTGTTTATATTTTCAAAGATCCCTGAAAATTTTGATCAAATCTTGAACAAATGAAGAGGCATTGCTTACTCTTACTTAGACTATTCAACATCATAAAGATGTCATTTTTCCCAAGTTAATATATAAATTTAATGTTGATTAAAGTTTATTTTACTCTGGGATTTGATATTTAATTAAATTGTATATGAAAAAATGAACAATTCAGAGTAACTAAGTAAACCCTGAAAGAGAAGAACAACAAGAGAGTAATATTCATACTGTTATTAACACAGTCTGCGAGACTTCTTTGTGTGAAGCAGTGGTACTGAGCATGCATTGATGAACAGGCTAGTCGAATAATAAAATAAAAAGTAACAATATAGACCAAGTGCGTTTGGACATTTTGAATGTGGTAAAGATGACATCTCAACTAACTGGGCAGAAGGGGGAATTTTTAATAATGGGGCTGTGTAAAATAGATACCATTTGAAAAAGATTATCAAGTTTAATACTTCATACCATACACCAGGATAATTCTAAACTGATCAGATATTCAAATGTAAAAATGAAAGTATGCAAGTACTGGAAGAAAAGATGGTGAATTCTTCTATAATTCAGAAATGGGAAATACTTAAACTATGACTCAAAATCCTGATCCAATTAAAAATAAGATTGGTAAATCAGACTATTGTAGTTAATAATATAAAAAAGGGATATCTTTATGATAAAAACAAAAAAATAAGTAAAATAGAAAACAAACCACATATTGGGAGAAAATATACACAATTTACTTCATGAAGGACTAATCTCTCTAATTCATAAATTGCTCTTTAAAAAGGAGAAATAAAGGCCGGGCACAGTGGCTCATGCCTGTAATCCTCGCACTTTGGGAGCCCAAGGCCGGTGGATTGCCTGAGGTCAAGAGTTCAAGACTAGCCCGGTCAACATGGTGAAACCCTGTCTCTACTAAAAATACAAAAATTATCTGGGTGTGATGGAGGATGCCTGTATCCCAGCTACTCAGGAGGCTGAGGCAGGAGAATTGCTTGAACCTGGGAGGCGGAGGTTGCCGTGAGCTGAGATTGCACAACTGCACTCCAGCCTGGGCAGCAGGGTGAGATTCCGTCTCAAGGAAAAAAAAAAAGGGACAAATAAAAAGACAAAAACCCAACAGAAAAAATGTACAAAAAACAGGAGTGAGTTGGGCAAGAAGTTCAAAGAGAAAGCAAGGCTAATGGTCTTTAAAAACATGGAAAAACCAATCTCACAGTGAGAAATTAAAACTGCATTCAGATACCATTTCTCATTTATCATATTGACAACACATTTTGTTAGCAAGGTTGTGGATAAATGGGCAATTTCATACATTGCTGGTGAGAATGCAAAATCCTTTAAACCCTAAGGAAAGAATGCCTAACAAATTTAAATACATGCACATTTAAAACATGTAACAAAATTACATATGTGTTTACCTTTTGATCCAGCAATCGAACTTCAATAAATCCATCCAGAAGATACACTTCCACAAATACAAAGCAACACATAAAATAGTTATTCGTTGCAGCATTATTTGTAATAGTGAAAGATTGAGAAAAAATATAAATGTCTACCAATAGCGAACCAGTTTAAATAAACGATACCCACACTGTGGAGTTCTCTAAATCGGAAAAAAAAAATGTATGAGAAAGGTCTCTGTGAGTGTAAGAGTAGGATGTTAGACTTGAGCAGGGCAGGCAAGAGGGACCCCAGGCACGCTGGGCATTTGTCATGCCATGGTGAGGTAACTATAAATCTTTCCTTCTAAATAATGAGCTGGACATGGGAGGGACCCCGGGGCTGTCTGGGTGTCACTGAGTTAAGGACAAAAGGGCATAAAACTATCCCTCTGATATAGTAAGGGGCTATGACTGGTGCTGTGAGAGAAATCTTGCAACAGACAGAAAACACCCGGTATTACCAAGCCGTAATCATGGTAAGATTTCGAGCATGCGCAGTAAAGGGCAAGATGGTGGAATTTAACCGGTATCTAACCTTCTTCTGCAGGAACTCAACCAGTAAGGAAGAACTTTCCCAAGTAAGCAAACACACAACTTCAGTAAACACGTTGCACATGCAGCCTTTCCCAAGTACTGACAAACCATCGCGCATGCAATAATTAAGCAATGGCCCACCCAGGGGAAGAGCAAAGGGAGGAAACAGAAAACCAGGGAAAAGATCGGAGCTATAAAAACTCTAAATCAAGACGCAAGCGGGGCCCTTGATTTTTCAAGTCATTCGCTTGGTCCTCTTCCAAGTGTACTCTACTTTATGTTACAAACTCTTGCTTTGCTTAAAATAAATGATCCCTTCTGCTTTGAACCTTGCTTGTATTTCTTGTTTAAATTATTTCCTTCAAGAAGAGAAAGAAGTTTCTCTGGATAGCTGCAGACTCACCTGTTGGAAACATGAGTAGACAGAAAAGAATTTTTTTTCCTAAGATATTTTGTTAAGTGAAAAACAAATTATAGAAGAGTATGTATTTTGTATAAGAAATAATGAAAAATAAGAATTTATATATTACGTATTTGCTTAGGTTGCAAATAAAATTCCAGAAAGATATATCAAAATCTTTTGAAAATGGGTAACTATCAGGAGTGGAGGAGGATGACGTGGAAAGGACAGGGCTGGGCTTTTCTAATGCTCCCTCTTTATGTATTTCTCAATTTTGAACAAAGTAAATGTTTAATGTATTTAACAAATAACATTAAGTTTTAAGGGGAAAAACAGGCCCTGTAACTGAACAGAAGTAAGGGAACGTAATTTTGTCTCAAATGAATAGCCATAATCAGACAAAGAAAAGAATAATTTCAAGTAACTTTTGAACACATTACTCTGTGCATATTTGTGAATATATAGTTTAAGAACAAAAAGAACTGTAAGAAATCTCGTTTCACTAGTAGCTTTATTGTTAGTAGTCATTTTGAAACTAATTTAATGTATTATAGGATAAAAAAGTAAGTATATTAATGTTTTAGGGAACAATACATTCTGGGTAAGAGAAAAAGCATTATAAAGTGGGGGGATGGGGTGAGTAGTGGTACTCATTTTCTAAACCTGAGGGAATAAGAAGGAACAGTGGGATCAGGCTAGGGACACTGAGAAAGGGCCCGAAGAAAATTTGGAACAGTCTGAGACAGAGGGAAAAGGACGATCATGTGAGGTATAAATGACATTTGAAATACAGTTATGAGAATCCAAAAATCCAGGTGGAAGATTAATTTTAGGAAGATGTTTCTTACTCAGAATAGAGAAGAAGGTGGAAGGTGTTACTGAGGTGAAGATATATAGTGAGAAACTTATTTGCAGCTGTTCATGTTAGCTGACCGCAATAAGTCCCATAATATATGAGCTAGAAGTCTAAAGGGGGCCAAAGAAAGTGAACCTCCCAGCAACTTGCCATGTGCAGTTTAAGGGTTCTGCTAGAAGGTGCAACGGGACCACAGAAAATGAGCACTGGCCTCAATGTGGAGGTTCAGGCTCCAAATGGGGAGGACAGAAATTAGTTTGGCAGAGAAGAATGGGGAGGAGACAGGACATGCACAGGTGGAGAGGACTAGAAATGCATGGCCTGCCAGGAAAGTAGCCAGAGGTATGACTGGCTAGAGGGAGTGAGAGATGGACCAGCTGGGAAAGACCTCAGAGGCCAGGAGGTTTGAACTTCACACTGGAGGCTACTCAAGGCCAAGGATGGGATTTAAGCAGCTGAGTGAAATAATCAGAAATCAGATTTTAAAATGATTGGAGGAAAACGAGACTGGAAGGACAGAGACTGTAGATAGCACCCCTCCACAAGAGATGACAAAGTGGTGGAGAGAGAACAGATTCCGGAGGCATATTTATGAGGTCAAATTGACAGGGGGAAAAAGGGTGATAAGAGGAATAAGAGTCATGCTAAGGCAAAGCAGGCATTCCAGGTACCCTGACCACCCTCTAGACTAGGGGGGGATATCTATGACGAGTGATGAGAACTGAAGCATGTTTACTCAAGTAATTCTGGAATAAAAGACAGATGGAGTGTCTGGGAGGCAAGATTTTGCGTGAATTTTGAAGCGTCTTTCAATCTTTATTTTTTAATGTTTATTTTAAAATTACATATTTAGAGGGTACAAAAGCAGTTTTCTTACATGGGTATTATTGTGTAGTGGTGAAGTCTACACACTATTGTGCAGTGGTGAAGTCTAACCATTTTAGTGTAACCATTATTTTAGTAGTGTACATTGTACCCATTAGGTGATTTATTATCCCTCATCCCCTCCTACCATCCCACCATTCTAAATCTATAATGTCTGTTATTCCACTCTCTATGCCCATGTGGACACACTGTTTAGTTCCCAATTATACATGATAACATGCAATATTTGATTTTCTGTTTCTGCATTAATTCACTCAGGAGAATGCCCTCCAGCTTCATCCATGTTGCTCCAAATGACACGATTTTGTTCCTTTTTATCACTGCATAGTATTCCATGGAGTATATATACCACATTTTCTTAATCTAGCCACCATTTATGGATACTAGGTTGATTCTGTGTTTTTGCTATTGTGAATAGTGCTGTGATAAACATGAGAGTGCAAGTATCTTTTTGAAATATCAGTTTCTTTTCCTTTGAGTAGATACCAAGTAATGGGACTGCTGGATTAATGGTAATTTTTTGTTCTTTGAGATATCTCTGTACTGTTTTCCACAGGGTTTGTGTGAAATCCTACCAAGAGTGTGTAAGTGTTATCTTTTTTTTTGCGCATCCTCACCAACATCTGTGTTTTTTGATTGTTTGTTTGTTTTTTTGTAATAGCCATTCTGGCTAGTATGAGATGATCTCTCATTATGATTTTAATTTGCAGTTCTTTGATGGTTAGTGATGTTGAGCATTTTTTCATGTTTGCTGGCTATTTGTATGTATTTTGAAAACTGTCTTTTCATGTCTTTTTCTGATTTTTTAAGAAGATTATTTGTTGTGTCATTATTTTCCTTATTGAGTTTGAGTTCCTGGTAGATTCTGGATATTAGTCCTTTGTCTATACATGCAGAAGTTTGCAAATATTTTCTCTCATTGTGTAGGTTGTCTATTTGTTGATTATTAGTTTTTCTGGCAGAAGCTTTTTAATTTAATTAAGTTCCATTTGACTCTTTTTGTTGCATTTGCTTTTGAGATCTTAGTCATAAATTCTTTGTCTAGTTCCATGTCCTAAAAAGTTTTTTAAATATTTTGTTCTAGAATTTTTATAGTTTAATGTCTTATATTTAAGTCTTTAATCCATCTTGAGCTAATTTTTGTATACAATGAGAGATAGGGATCTGCTTTCATTGTTCTGCATATGACTATCCAATTTTCCCAGCACCATTTATTCAATAGGGTGTCCTTTCCCCAGTGAATGTTTTTGTTACCTTTGCCAAAAATCAGTTGATTGTAGATATATGGCTTTATTTCTGGGTTCTCTGTTATGTTCCATTGATCTATTTTTGTACCAGTACCATGCTGCTTTGATTACTATAGCCTTGTAGTATAATTTGAAATAAGGCAATGCGCTGCCTCTAGCTTTGTTATTTTTTATTAGAATTGTTTTGGTTATTAGGTGTCTTTTGCAGTTCCATGTGAATTTTAGGATTTTTTTTCTAATTCTGTGAAAAATGACAATGGGATATTGATAAGAATTGCGTGGGATTTTAGATTACATTGAGTAGTATGATCATTTTATGATATTAATTCTTCCAATCCATAAGCATTGGGTGTTTTCTATTTGTTTCTGTCACCTATGACTTCTTTCATCCGTATTTTGTTCTTTTCCTTCGAGAGATCTTTTACCTCCTTGATTGAGTGTATTCCTAGATATTTTATTTTATTGTAGCTATTGTAAATATACTTGAGTTATTGATTTGTTTTTAAGCTTGGTCATTATTGGTGTATAAAAAATTTCGTAGAATGATTTTGTATCCTGAAGCCTTCCTGAATTTATTTATGAAATGCAGGAGTCTTTTGGGAGAGTCTTTAGAATTTCCTAGCTATAAGATCGTATCAATAGCAAACCAAGATAATTTGACTCCCTCTTTTCCAATGTGGATACCTTTCATTTCTTTCTCTTGCTTAATTTCTCTGGCTAGTTATTTCCAGTATTACATTGAATCAGAGTGATGAATGTGGGCATCTTTGTCTTGTTCTGGTTCTTAGAGGAGATGTTTTCAAGTTTTCCTCATTCAATATGAGATTGTCAGTCAGTTTGTCATATATGACCTTCATTATTTTAAGAGATGTTTATTCTACACTTAGTTTGGTGAAGGTTTTTTTTTTTTGTTATCATGAAAGGATGTTGAGTTGTATCCAATGTTTTCTCTGTATTTATTGAGATATCATAGGATTTTTATTTTTAATTCTCTTTATGTGGTGATTCACGTATATTGATTTGTATATGTTGACCCATCCTTGCATCCCTGGAATAAAACTAACATGATTATGGTGTATTATCTTTTTGATGTGCTGCTGGATTCAGTTTGCTAGTATTTTGTTGAAGATTTTTGCATCTATGTTCATCAGGGATATTGGTCTATAGTTTTTGTTTGCTGTGTCCTTTCCTGGCTTTGGTATCAGGATGATACAGGCCTCATAGAATGAGTTAGCGAAGATTTCCTCCTCCTGAATTTTTTGAGAGAATTTTCCTTGGATTGGTACCAGTTTTTCTTTGTATATCTCATAGAAATCAGATGTAAATCCATCTGGTCTTGGACTTTTTCTTGGGCGATTTTTAAATTAGTGATTCAATCTTACTGCTCGTTAATCGGCTGGTTAAGATTTCTATTTCTTCCTGGTTCAATCCTGGGATATTGTAGGTTTCCTATGAATTTATCTATTTCCTCTAGGTTTTCCATTTTGTGAGCATAGAGATGTTTATAGCAGTCTCTGATGATATTTTGTATTTCTTTTGTATCAGTTGCAAGGTCTCCTTTTTCATATCTGATTATGCTTATTGAATCTTCTCTCCGCTTTTCTTTGTTAGTCTAGCCAACAGGATACCAATTTTATTTATGTTTTCAAAGAACCAAGTTTGCATTTAATTGGTCCTTAGTATTTTTTTTTTGGTCACTATTTCATTTAGTTCTGCTCTGATTTTAGTTATTTATTTTCTTGGGGGTTGGTATGTTCTTGTTTCTCTAGTTCTTTGAGATACAATATTAGGTTTCTAGTTTGTAATCATTCTATATTATTTATGTATGCATTTAATGCTATGAAGTTCCTGTTTAACATTGCTTTTGCTATATTCTGAGATGTTGATGTGTTTGTCTCTATTTTCTTTCCATTTGAATAATTTTTTAAACTTTTGTTTTAATTTTATTGTTGACCCAAAGATCACTCAGGAGCAGGTTGTTTAATTTTCATATATTCTTATAATTTTAAGAGTTCCCCTTGGAATTAATTCCTAGTTTTATTCCAATCTGGTCCAAAAAGATACTTGATATAATTTTGATTGTTAAAAAAGTTAGTGAGACTTTTTGTGGTCTAACATACGATCTATATTAGTCTGTTCTCACACTGCTAATAAAGACATACTACTAGTAAAGACTGGATAATTTATAAAAGAAAGAGGATTAATAGACTCAGTTTCACATAGCTGGGGAGGCCTCACAATCATGACAGAAGGCAAAGGAAGAGCAATGGGGTGTCTTACATGGTGGTAGACAAGAGAGCTTGTACAGAATAACCACCCTTTATAAAACCATCAGATCTCATGAGACTTATTCACTACTACGAGAACAGTATGGGTGAAACTGCCTCATGATTCAATTATCTCCACCTGGCTCACCCTGACACGTGGGGATAATTACAATTCAAGGTGAGATTTGGGTGAAGACACAGTCAAAACATAGCATAGGCTATCTTGGAAAATGTTCTATTTCATTAATGAGAATAATTTATATTCTGCAGTTTTGAGGTAGAATGTTCTGTAAATATCTGTTTGGTGTAAAGTCCAATTTAAGTCTAAGATTTCTTTGTTAATTTTCTCTCCTGATGATCTGTGTAGTGCTATCAGTGAGGTTTTGAAGTTCTCCCATTTTCTTGTATTGCTCTCTCTCTCTCTCTCTCTCTCTCTCTCTCTTTCTTTTCTTAGGTCTAGTAGTACTTGTTTTATGAATCTGGGTGTTCTGGTGTTAGGTGCATATATATTTCGTATTGTTATATCTTCTTGTTGAATTGGCCATTTATTATTATAATGTTCTTTGTCTTTTGTAAGTGTTATTGATTTGAAGACTGTTTTTCCTTATATAAGTATAGTTAGTTACTCCTGCTTGCTTTTGCTTTCTGTTTGCATGGAATATCTTTTTTGACCCCTTTACACTGAGTTTGTGTCTTTTACAGATAGGTGAATTTCTTGTAAGCAGTATATGGTTGGATCTTGTTTTTTCAAATCCATTCTGAATATCTGTACCATCTAAGTGGAGCATTTAATCCATTTATATTCAAATTTAGTATTGATATGTGAGGTTATGTTCCTCTTAATTTTTGCCTACTTTGTAGTCTCAATTGTGTAATTGTTTCATAAAACTCATGAGTTTTATACTTTTGTTTGTTTTTATGATGGCCAGTATCTACCTTTCATTTCCATGTTTAGAACTTCCTTAAACATTTCTTGTATGGCTGGTCCAGCTCTGATGGAAAATACATTATTTTCCATCATGTTGTCTGGAAAATACATTATTTGTGTAACAAAATTTGTTGTTAATAGGTTTTTAAATTTTATTGTATTTTTATTTTTTTTTTGGCTGCAAATAAACCCCAGTCTCTCCTGGTTTGTAATGTTTTTGCAGAGAAATAAGATGTCTGTCTAATGGAATATTCTCTATAGGTAATTAGATGCTTTTCTCTTGCTGGTTTTATAATTTTTCCTTCATGTTAACTTTAGATAGTCTGGGGAATATATGTCTTGGTGAAGTCCTTTTTGCAACGTGCTTCCTGGAGTTCTCTGAGTTTCTCATATCTGGATGTCTGGCTCTCTAGACAAAGGAAGTTTTCTTCAATTATTACCTCAAATAACTTCCAAAGTTTTACTTTTTTTCCTCCCTCAGAAATACATATGAATCATAGGTTTGGTCACTTTACATATTTTCATACTTCTTGAAGGCTCTGTTTATATATTAACATTCTTTTTTCTTTATTTTTGTCTGACTGGTTTAATTTGAAGGACCTATCTTTAAGCTCTGAGACTCTTCCTTCTGCTTGATCTAATAGACTACTAATTAATAGTCTATTTAATAATAGACTATTATTTAATAGACTATTAATGTTTTCAACTGTGTTTTATTAATGTTTTCAACTGTGTTTTTAATTCCTTTAATAAATTTTTAATGTCCCAAAGTGCTGTTGTTTTTCATCTGTCTCTTTGGTAAACTTTTCATTCATGACCTGAATTATTTTTCTGGCTTCTTTGTATTAGTTTTCAAATTTCACCTAGGTTTCATTGAGTTTCTCTAAAATCAATATTTTGGATCTTTATCTACTATTTCAAAGATTTTACTTTTGTTGGGATCCATTGCCAGAGAGTTAGTGTGAGGCTTTTGAGGATGCTGTAACACTGTTTTTTCATACTTCCACAATTGTCTCTCTGCTTCTTATTATTTTAAAATGTACTTCTTTGGATGGATTTAATTTTCCCCTTGAGGATGGGACTACAATGTATTTTGGGAGTTCTCAGACACAGAAAACTGCATGCTTTTTTCTCCTTTGTCCAAAAGGTTGCCCCCTTTGGGTGCTGCACTTTCCCTTCCCTGAGGAGCTGCACTCCCCAAGGGCTAGACCATTGGGAACCTTGCAGCTTCCCTGTGCTCAGCCAAACCTGTGTGACTGCCACAATCTGACCGGGTGCTGGGAAATATTTATGGGGGCTCTGGTAATGTGGAGACAGAAGGGTTGAGGTTCTCTGGGCAGGAAACACTATCCCACTGGTACACTCCAGCTCAGGTCTGTGGGAAGGGTGAATGAATCTATGCATGTGGTCTGGTGTGGTGTCCTCAAGAAGTCCCCAAATCACTATTCCCAGTGTTTGGTTTTGTGGGGATAGAAGAGCTCTCCCACAGTTTGGACACCAGTAGTCTACTGCAGGGGTAAGCAAAGCTGAGGAGATGACTGCCACTTACCCTTTGACAAAATGTCAAGTCCCTTTTCCTAAGGAAAACTAGTGTCTGATATCTCTAGTCAGCCATCGTGAAAATAAACAAAAAACTTTTCCAATATTACTATTATCATTATATCATATAATTATATAATATTAATATTATAATTATATAACCACATAATTATAACATTAATATTATAATATGTAATAATATTAATACAATTAATATTATTATATAACATATAATATACTATCAACAATATTGTATTATTATATATTATATTATTATATTACATATTATTATATTATATTATATATAATTATATTACAGATACTGGTGTCCAAACTGTGGGAGAGCTTGTGTGGTTTGGGGGGAAAAGGAAAAATCCCTCTGATAAGCTTATTTTTCAGTTTAGGTTCCATAATATTACTTTCAGAAAGTAACATTTTGAAAAAATACTTTGGGTATTTTGAAAAGTCCTTAGGTTTGGTAAAATAAAGAAATGCTCTATATCTTTTTCCCCATAAGCTTGTTTTTAAGTAAAAATGGAGATTCTTGGACCTGGAGCCTCAGACATAGCAGTTGAAGCTGTGAGAGACTGTGGCAAGCTGCTTAGGTGACATAGCTGCTGGGCTGTGGAGAAGAAACAGCTCTGTCATGATAGCAAACTTTGGCAGATCCCTCGGCTCCCAGAAGCCCATCCCTGAGCCATCAATCCTCTGAAATAGAAGCCACTTGTCACAAGCTGTTTATAGAGCAGGTCTGCATGGACAAATTGTACTTCCAGGACCCTCTTTTCCTCTTTTTCATTTCCTACATCTATTTTTCCCTTTTTAATCGCTTCCTCTTTTAATTATTTCTTTTGATTATATTTTACTGTTTCTTTTAAAGGCTTACTGCCTGCATATCTTGTCCCACTGGAAGGTCTTCAGGGACAATAACATGCATGCATGGAGCTGTCATCTACTGTGATAATAACCTTCTGGAATACCTCCTAAAGGACCAGCCTGAGACTGTTTTACAGTTAACTTTTTTCTATATTGGTAGAAGGAATACACTCTAACATAACACTGAAAAGTACAGTACAATAAATACATAAACCAGTAACATAGTTGTTTATTATCATTATAAAACATGTACTATATATACTTGTATGTGCTACAATTTTATATATTGGCAGGTAAGTAGATTTGTTTACATAAACATCACCACAAACACATGAGTAGTGCTTTGTGCTAAACATTGTGATACCTATGATGTCTCTAGGTGATAGAAATTTTTTTACTCCATTATAATCTTGTAGAGCCACCATCATATACATGGTTCACCATTGACCAAAACATTATTATGGGATGCATGACTATAGAACTATATGTTGTATATTACACACATATACTACATATACATATTTATGTAGATAAATATTACACACACAGAACATCATAGACTTCATTGTATTTGTTTTAAACAACAACTTCTGGCGTATCTACTAAATTTTTTAAAAAGGATTAGGAGAGATGATTTTGATATATTGGAGAGAATGCTGGGTTGAGGATCAGGAGCTCTGGTTTAGAGTATTGGTTTGTAATTTACTACCTATGTCAATTTGGGTTTAATGTTTAAGTTCTTTGAGATTTCATTTATTAAAGTACAAATTGGGAATAATAGTACCTGTCTCATAGAGTTATTGTAAGGATTAAATAAGACAGTGTATATAATAGCATCTGGCAAACCGCTGAAATACTTTAAGAATTGAAGTGCACAAATAATTTCATTGATTTCTTATTAACTCAGCATTGTTAATTGAGTCACTACAGCATATGTTTCTGTTCCTTACAGTCAGATACACAAGTATACTCTATCCATCCTTTGGATATATATTGGAGACAAATCACATGAGCCTTTTAAATGTATAGTAACAGCAATATGTATTTGAATGACCCAAAATATCCTAAAATGCTTCAGAGCAGAAGTGTTATAATCAAATTATAAGTCTTCTAAAATGTATTATTGATATAGTTAATAGATTGCTAATTATTCTCAGAAGTTCAAATTATCAGACATTCTGAATCAATGTTGTTTATCATTACAACATATAGAAAACAAGTGAAATAAGGCTTCTATATTGAAACTATCTGTGCTTTATGACACTAGATATGTTTTGCCCATAATTACTATGCTGTTTCCTGAGTGTAGTTGCTGAGTTGAATAATTGATGATCTCTTGTGGCAGAACAAATTACCAAAAAAAACAATAATCACTTTATTATTCTCTCTCATGGTTCTAGACTTTGATGGAACTCAGCTCAGTGGTTCTCCCTAATGTATCTCATGATGCTGCAGTAGAATTGGAGCTGGAATAGAATTATCTGAAGGCTCATACACTCACAGGTCTTGAGTTGAGCAAGGAAGTCACACACAAGTCGCCTTTGGAATAGCTGCTGCTCATTGGTCATCGCTTTCTGTTTCTAGGTGTTTCTTCACATGTCTCCATTACAGTGGCTTCAGGGTAGCCACACTTTTACCTAGCAGCTCAGGGCTCAAAATGTACCTGTGCAGGAAGTGAGAAACAGGATACATGTACCACCTCTAAAGAGTTAGCCTCATGCAGCGTCACTCCTGCCACATTCTGTTCATTAAAAGGAAGTCATTAAAACTGGATCACATTGAAGAGAAGGAATATTAACCTCCTAATTTTGCTATAAAGAGTGTCTAAGAATCTTCAGACAAGTTTTAAAACCACCAGACTTATTAAAATCCTAACTGATTTTTGATTTACTGTCCTATGGAACTGTATTATATTATATCAACATGCCTTCTTTTCATACTTACAGATTGTGAACTAAAGAGGTGTTTAGGGCTTCTGCTTATTTGAACACCTCAAATATCAATATGGTGCTTAAAGAATTCTTGCTGATATGACTTTTGCCTCTAAGAATGTTTTAATGACATAGCAAAGTGACCCCAATTATATGAGTAAAACATTTTTAGGACTGTGGGAGACTTAAATTTTATGGAGTTACTTGATAATAGAAAAAGGATAAGGGGCATTGCATTTTAGCTGTGGGACATTAATATGCTTAATAAAATAAAGATGACTAAGAGGCTAATGATATAAAAATTAAGTCCATGACATGGGATAATGAGCAGAAGAACATTGCCTACTCTGATTGTATTCGTGATGTTATTTTCCAAAGCAATTTTATTACCAAGATAACTTGCTAACACACCTGTTTCTTGTAGCAATTCTATATTTAGGTTAGCTGATTCTGGAATCAGAAGATGAGAGTAAGACAGTAATAGTGGATAACGAATTGATATTCTTACTAATGCTAAAGTGAAACAAAACTAATGAAAAACAGCAAAACACCCACAGCAACATGGGCTCAAGAGAAGGCACCACTTCCATTCCATTTGCCTGCCTACACTCCAAAATTTTGCACCCATCTTACCTTGCAGACATTTTCAATCTCTGTATTTTTTAAAATTCCTTAGTGGCAATCATTTTTATCACCTAAAATGCTTGAAAATTGAAATCAAATGTGAAAGGTACAAATCAAAACCTGAAGCCCACTAAAAGTTTTAGGACAAGTAAGAGAGCTTCAGGAAAGATAATTCATTTGACATCGCCACCATTAACATTATTCTTGAATAGAGCAGGTATTCTGACACTGGACCCAGGCAGGAGAAAACATAATTCCATTACATATCTCATTCTTACTAAGTCATAATAAAGATAAAAATCCTGACTCTACCATAAACTACTTGTGTGGCTTTAGGCAAGTGTTTTATTTCTCTATAATCTGTAAAATAGTATGCTTATTATAAAAGATTGTTGTCAGATATTTTAAAATAAGATACCTCATAAAAAGTGTTATCACAACATGAAGATCACATGGCACATTCCAGAAATATTAGCTCTTATTAATATTTTATTCTTAACAGTATAAATGCCATGCATTAGTTTTGATTAAAAATAATTAATTATACATTCACAATATTGTAAAACTTCTATGCATAGTATAAAGGTTTCTCTCTGTGAGGACTCATGTACCTACCACTCAGGTAAGTAAGTATGGTAGAGGTGCTCTGAATAATCTTACCTGATCTCAATTCCCTGCTTTTTCCTCTTATCCTAGCTACACACCAGAGATGAAAGTAGGTTCTTCCAGAAAGGATTTGAGTTGGCTTCTTTCAACACTGCAGCAATGATCACTCGTGAATACTTTATACTAATGTTAGATTTGAGGTTTTCACGGTCATACAATTAGTGCAAACTTCTAAGCACAAATCTATATGCAAGTGAGATTCTGTTTAAGAATTGTCACATGACATTAATCAAGCAAGTCTGTTTGATGACTCCTCTGCAGAGGAAAATTAGTTCTTGTGTACCTTGATATTGAGGGTTTAACCTTTTGTTTTAACCTAGTTTTATATGGGGATTTCTTGTTTAGACATTTCATTTTATATTGGCTACAGGCTTAATTTTATCCCTGTGCCTCAGGCAGCCATCAAAAGAGAAGTCTAAAGGCTCCAGTGACAGGCAAGACTTATCTGGGGGTGAAAGCTGGCTTGTTATTTACATAACTTCCAGCTTTCCAATTTTAACTTTCCACTTTAATTTCCTACCTTACATCATTTTGGGCAATGAAGAATCATTCACTTTATTTTGACTGAGCACAATGTAGAAAAAGACACCTAATGAAGGATTCTATTTACTTCCAGGGGAATATCTTTGCTAGTATCTAGACTGCCATGCTGCTGTAAACAAACATTGGATTATTAAGTTTTAGACTTTGATTTCAACGTCTGCAATTACCTTATAGGCAAAGCACAGGTGGCATACTTATGATTGCAAATGAGTATGTACATATTATAACCTTGACAATGTCAAATGAAAAGTATAGCTCATGAACTTTGGGTGGTAGAAGGGGAGAAGTGACGAAAATGAAATCTTATATAGTAGTAATTTGATATATTATAGAAATTTGATTGGACAAAAGTTGAGATTTAAATATATAATGTAAAACTGTATTTAAACTCTAAAATTTATGCTTCAACATTCAACAAATAGAATATAGAAAAAAACTGAAACGGTGGAGAGTATAAGTAAAATTAAATTCTTTTCTTCTATAATAAGTAGCTAATGCATAACATTTATAATGGATATGTAAATATACTACTATTGGTAGTTTTTTTTGTGACATGATTTTAACTGCTAGAAGAACACATAATTGTATTTGCAAATGAAACCAGGAATAAAATGGGTGGGGCAAGAGGTGGATAATGTTGTTTTCCCTTTAAAAATTTTTACTAACAGTTTCTGTAGTATTTGATTTTTAAAAAATATGCATGTAGTCCTTTATTCATTAAGCAAACATTTACTGAATGTCTACAATATGTCATACATAGTTTAAGGGCTAAGAATCTATCCTAAGTGAAGAAAAAAACCTTATTTCATACAATTGATATTCTGGTAGAGGGACATAGAAAATGAATACGATATACAGCAGGCAGGGTGCGGTGGCCCACGCCTGTAATCCCAGGAATTTGGGAGGCTGAGGCAGATGGTTTATTTGAGGTCAAGAGTTCAAGGCCAACATGGTGAAATCCCATTTCTACTAAAAAGTACAAAAATTTGCCAGGTGTGGTGGTATTTGCCTGTAATCCCAGCTACTTGGGAGGCTGAGGCAAGATATTAACTTGAACCAGGGAGGTGGAGGTTGCAGTGAGCTGAGATCGCACCACTGTTCTCCAGCCTGGGCGATAGAGCGAGACCTCATCTAAAAAATAAATACAACAAATAAACAAATTATATGATATGTTGCATGGAGCTGAAAGTAAGGAAAAACAGAGCATGTTAGACATCCAAAATGTATGTGGTAACATTTGAGCAAATATGGAATGATATTTGGGCACAGACCTAAACTAGGTGAGTTCTTTAGCCATGCATATATTAGGGAAAAGAGCATATCAGAAATAATGCTTGAATGTTCAAGAAATGTGACACCACTAAGACTGCTGAATGAGCAGAATGACCAAGTAGAGAGTAATGGGAAATGAGGTTAGAAGAGTAATATGATTTGTTGGCCATTTTAAGGAATTTGGGTTTCACTTAGAGTGAAATGGGGAACATTGAAAGGTTTAGAGAAGAGAAGTTGAGAGCTAACTCCAGGGATTAAAAGGTAGGAACAGCGAGTTCAGTTAAAGGCCACTGTTTTAACACAAAATGAGAGAGCATAGTATTTGGGACCTTGGTTTCAGGGAAGGGAGTGAGTGGGTGTCAGATTCTGAACATATTTTAAAAATGAGACACAATGATTTCCGGATGGATTGTTCTGATGTGTGCAGACAAAGATGACTCCAAAGTTTGTGACCTCTGCAATGGAAGAATAGAATTTTTGTCTGTCTAGATAAGAAAAGCTATGACTAGAGTAGGTTTATAAGGGAAAAATCATGACTTAGTGTTTAGACATGTTAAGTTTCTGATATCTACTAGGCAACAAAGTGGAGATCTTAACTGGGAAATTGTTATATGAGTTTAGTGGAGTTAGGCAAAAAGATCTGTGATGAAGATACAAGTTTGAAAGTTATTGACATATTAATGGTACTAATTTATAAGCATAGATGAGATGACCAAGTGAGAGAATATAGATAAAGAGAACTGAAACAATGACTGAATCCTCACACACACTGGCCACATTCAACTGCCTGTATTGAACAAGTAATAAGTAGAAGTGCTGGATTTAAGTATTTATTTATTTATTTTTTGCCAGGATGATACGAAAATGAGGGTGATATAAACAAATATAAAATGTATATAAAGGGTGAGTATAATAATGACCATGAACTTTAATCTGGTTAAGAAGATGAGAGAAGACACCAGAGGTGGGTAATACCAGTGAAAATGTGATAGGATCTAAGAATTGAAAGTCTTGGATAGATCAAAAAATGGGAGGGTTTTGGTGGGGCAACATAGGAAGCTAGGGGTTGGAGAATGTTGCCTGCAAAAAGCTTGAAAAGATGGGCAGATGGTTGTATGCAATTAACACATGATTACATAACCTTTACAATAGCAGTGTCAAAATGTATAATCTTTGTTTATTATTTTTATCCAAAATGTTAGCAAATGCTACTATTGACACCCCATGCATCTTAAACCTAATGCAACTCTTAATCTAATTGTAGAAAGCTTTGATATTATGCTTTATTTATATATTTGTAATTGCATTATTTAATGATTGATATTATATTCAGAATAAAAACTAGTTTTAAGTCTCTTAGAACTGGGATTGTCTATAATAATGTTGTTTTCACTTCTTTTATTTTAAAGAAGTTTATATTATAAAATGTATGTGTGTGTGTGTATGTATGTGTTAACAAGGGTAGAAGAAAATGTTATAAATGAAATTAATCATTTAATATACACTGTGAAGCTGAAAATAGGAATTTACTTGTACGATGAATTAATATAAATGGAAAACTCATAGTAGGAATCCTTTACTAGGGTATGTCCTAAGAAAAGGATTAGGTCCATAGATATGGAGTGGATTTTTGTAACTCTAATATATAGTTTTGGTTTTTTTAATGAGCCCCAACTGTAAGACACTTCAAAGCAACTGGGTGCAAATATTTCATTAGTTTGAATCTATAAAATATAAAGTACTTAAAATCTTAAGACTTGTGAAAACAAGCAGCCTATATTCATGGATATCTAACACACTGGCTACAAGGTGTGTCTCCTGTTAACTTGTCATACTTCCCTGGGCAATATGTCTCGCTAGGCCTGGATTCCCCTACACTGTCTCCCTTTCCTGGTCCTTTTAATCAAAGGACAAGAATGATGATCTCACTAGATAAAGAAGAGTAATTCTTCGTTCAAAGGTACAAAACTCCATTTTAATATAAGTAACACAGAGGCATAAAGTGGAAAAGTTAGATATTTAAAATTTACTGAGAGTATTACTGTGTAATCTATGTAAAGGTACTAACAATGGATGAGAAAGGTTTACTATTTGCTTCTAAAGTAGCACATGTGAATTGATATGTCTAAGTTTAAATAAAAATTAAAATTGTTTGGTTGTTGCTATTGTTATTATGTAATAATCCAATTCTGCATTTTCTGTGAAAATAATGTCAGTTTCCCTTTTAGCATTGGTGAAAGAATTATGAGAAACACAAAATATTTGTACTTTAAAATGTCTTAGCTTTTAAAAGTTACCATTTATAACATGACCAGTCAAGCAAAATGAAGATAAATGTGAAAATTAGACAATTCATCTCAAATAAGTATTTACCTTAGGTTTAATGAGCTAGTTGTTATATATTTAATGAGTTAACTGGTGCATATTAATTAAATCTACATTGTTTGTTTAAAATCTCTTTTGGAGAATTTCATGCCATCTGGTTAACTTACTTTAAATGACAAAAGCTGTAAGTATTTAATTGAATTCCTATTAATGCACTGTGGTCTCTAAACATGTGAGACTTTTAATGAGCATTTCACCAGACTTACTGAAGAATACTGTCTAGATAAGAATAGATGTTTTGTTAACTCTCTTTGTCACTCCTTTGCTGCTAAGAGTAGGTGCAAATTATTGCAAAAATGTCATTAAGAGTGATTCAAATTGCTATTTGAAAATAAATCATCACTTCTAAAAATGTCTTCCTACAGTGTTCCTTTATTTCCTACAGTGTATCCACAGATGTTAGATTTTACTTTCTCTGATTTTTATACTCCAGTAAAACCATTTTGTGAACAGAGACATATACAACAATTTAACCTTAGTGTGACACTGAACAGAGTAGTTTAAAGCTTCTGCTTTGAGTTATTCTCCAAGCATGGATGATGTAAAACTATGAATATGTGCTGGTTAAAAAAATTGACATTTTGAAGAAAGCATAGCCGGATCATTATTTATGAATGAACTGAGTTCAGGAAATTGTTTGCAAATTGATTTTAGAACTTGGAAAACTTTTTGTTTCCTAGAGAAATTATGGGAAGATTTGGTTTCTTAGCCAGTCTGAAAACAGACCTAACACATACCATGCCAGAACCGAAGTTTAAAGTAGCTTTGTTCAGATTGCAGGTCATGACCACACTAACGGGTTCTGAATAAATGTAATAGGCAATGACAATTATCTTTCTAAATGAAAATAATAGAAAATATCACATTAATTCCATAAGAATGCATTTATGAAACTCTTTTTAAGTGTCCTGTGTGTCTATGTTATATATTTGTATACGTGTTGTATACGTGTTTAAAGTTCTGCCTATACTGAGTTGTAAAATCAAATGCATTCTACTGTGGGTCACTGCCAAAAAGTTTGAAAATAACTGGTTTAAGCATTCTATAAAAGTCATTCTCTGTCTAAATTCTGTCCCTGACACAGTTCCAAAAGTTGCTGTCCATCAAAGTATTTTTAAACATTTGAGCCTATGGTTTTGCTAGATAAGCAACATGGAACTGCATTTAGAATTACATTCCAATGAAAAATTCAATGAATTTAATTCTGTACATACATTTCTAAAAATAGTTGTTATTTTCCTCTGTGGTGAATAAATATCAATGGCAAGTAGTTCAAACAAATGAATACAATGCATTTTTATTAATTTTTCTAAAAAAAGATACTAAATCAAACATTTCTGAGTTTAGGTAATGTTTAGAGGAATGAAGCTGCTTTGAGGCCACTCTTTAGATCTTGGATCTGTAAGTTGAGGGGCTCATGGGGGTGAACACCTCACTTCAGAAAAAGAAGGAGCTGGGTCACTTAGGGTATATAGAAGAGAAATTAACATTGATGAACCTCTATTCTTTCTACCAAAGATGGAAACATGGATAAAAGGCATAATTTAACCCATTTCCCATTTGCCCCAAGAATACTCTTATCTCTAATAATAATCATATACATTTCTGTTACATTAGGATTAGAGACAAGTTCTGTTTAGAAATAACCCCAATAACAGTGTTTATATTTTATTTTCACGTTGAAAGTCGGTCAGATTTGCTTCAACCTCAAAGAGTGTGTTTATGTAAAATTGAATGAGCACCTGCATTGAGCTGCATTTTTTTTTCTAAATAGGAAATGGGTTAAGGAAGAATGAGGCCAACAAAGGCCAGTACAGAGGTAATGCAGGGTTTTTTTTTTTTTCATATCTGGGAAATTAAAAAAAAAAAAAAACCTTGAAAGATATTTGGTAGGAGGTCTCCTTAAATTTTGTTTCCTTAAATTTTTTTTTCTTAACATCTATCTGGATTACACTTAGAAGATACTAGTCTTGGGGGAATGAGGAGAAAAAATGAAAATGTAAAGTCAGATTATAAATATTTATAGGAAAAGACAGAACTAGGTTGGATAATCTGGCTAGAGAGAAACCAGGAGCCACAATGACATTGATTTTCTTCCTGAAACCCATCCAACCTCTATCATTGAGGATTTTTAATAATAAGCAGTGGAATCTAACTCTTGGTAATTAAACAGAAAATGACGTTGGGCTCACAGATTGTCAGAAAAACTGGAGAAATAGGATTGAATCTAAGTCTTGAAAAATAATACTGCAATGTGTGCCAGAGAACTGATATAATGAGAAAATCATAACTGATGTTGCCATTTGTGCTGCTGCCAGAAATTGGACCAAATTCCAGCAGCTACTGAGACTAGCACTAATGCTACTTGTATAGCGGAAACTCCACGTGGCAACTAATGCTGTCCTCCAAGCTGGACAATTTAGGCATAAACCTGGATGCAAAATGATGATCCCAGGATCATCACTATCTTCAGCACTTCTTTTTGTAAATTTTATTTTTAATTGACAAATTGTAATATACATTAATGGGGTACTGTGTGGTATTTTGATACATGTATACATTGTGAGTACTTGGGCCAAAGCTTGGAGTGCATTTGCCTGGGGTTGGTGAAGTCTTGGCCACCTGCTGTATCTAGATGTAGAGGAGGCTGAGAAAGCCAGTTTTCTAGAATACTTCTTAAGAAGACTGGACTTATTAGTCAGAAATTCCCCATCAGAGCAAGTCTTCTAAATATGCCAGGGAATCTAAAAACATTACTCAGTATAAAAGGCCTTGGCAAGTGCTGCTTCTTGTTGAAAGTCTCTTCTTGAAGATCATTAGATGACTATCTCTGGAAATCAGGACTGAAGTTCAATATTATCTCTTTGGGAAGGTCTCTAGCCTGCCTAAAGCAGGCTCCCAGCACTTTATACTCTCTATCAACTGAAATATCTCATTCATAGTACCTTGCCGGCATCAAAATTTTAATCTCTTTCTCCCCACTGCTCCCCTCCCCTCCCCTCCCCACTCCTTTTCCTTCCTTCCTTCCCTCCCTCTCTCCCTCCCTCCCTCCTTCCTTCCTTCCTTCCTTCCTTCCTTCCTTCCTTCCTTCCTTCCTTCCTTCCTTCCTTCCTTCTTTTCCTCTCTTCCTTCCTTCCGTCCCTCCTTCTTTAATCGTCTGTATCTCCCCAGTAGAAGAAAAGGTGCAAGGGTAGGAGTCTATCTATTTTATTCAAAACTCCATTGTCATTACCAGAGTAGGACAGGGCACATGGTAGTGGTATGGTAGACACTTGACTGAATGGTTTTGAAAAGCTAATATAACAAGATAGTACTGGACATCTAGAGATCCCAGGGAAATATCTATAGATAGCAGGTTCTACTATATACAGTAGGAATATTAATGGATGTGAGAAACTCACTCACCCATCCAAGCCCATAGAATGGACTTAGAGGCACCAAGAACAGCAAAAGTGAGACTTAATAGTGGTCTTGCAAGATCAGGTGTCTGGTAGGCAGCCACGCCCTGGGGAATCACAGCAGGTAATTTACTTCCTAGCATGCAAGTCCCTCCCCCACTTCCTCATTGGTCAAATACTAGGTGGTTGCAATCTTCCCAGAAGTCACCTAAATTTAATTATCCCCCTTATAAGGTTATACCCCATTCCCTTCCACACTTAAGTTTCAATTTCCCAATAATGAAACTCTCTTCCCTTTTATGGGCTGACCCCTCCTCTACATTCTGTTCACTTATCATGACCTTCTAGGAGCACGAGCCGTGCAGTTTGTTACGGGTGCTTAGATTTATTGTGCCTTGAAAATGGACCATTTAAGAGGCTTTCTCACATTGGATATAAGTGGAAAGAACTACTGGGAACTGGTTTCTGTGCTGCCCTATACCCTAGTCTCTAGACATACACGTGTGCAGTTCTCTGAAGATCTGCTTTGTAAAGTTGGTTCTTAAAGGGTAAGAGTATCATTGTTGGAGATGAGAGAGAAAACTGTGACTACATTCTAAGATACTGTCTCAACAATTATTTTTTCTTTCACTATTGATTCAACAGACAGTGTTAACTTTGTGGCAGGCACTGTAGTTATATGATTACATGGGTTTGTTTCTATTTATGCTCTGAATTCTTCAGGTGTTTTAAAATTTTTCCTCTCAAAAGGAAATTAGCCTCCCTGTTGTTAATTATTTATGTGGTCATGTTTTCCTTTATTGTGATGCTTACATTGATACTGACCAGGCCTTTAAATGTGGGAGAAAACACAATGTAAGACTAGAGCTCTGGTCCAGCCTGCCTGGGTTCAATTCTCCCATGCATTCTATGCATTCGTTATTTAACTACTCTGCTTTATCTCTCAGTTATACCATGGAGATTAAAATAAGAGCCCTATCACAGGGTAGTCCTAAGTATTACATGAATTAATACATGTAAAGCAGTTGGAATACTGCCTGGCAAGTAATAAGCTATATGGAATCGTTTGCTATTATTATTACTTGGAATGGGGTTTTTAGTAACTTTATAATTTCTCTGTTGCTTGAGCTTTGCTTCCTAAACATTTAAATGACCAATATGCCCTACTTTCTCTCTCCTGAAATCATTTCTGCTTCCTGTTATTGAAATATTATCTTGATCCAGTACATTGGCATGAGAAAAGGCCTGGGAAAGATTAAGAGGTTGATCTAGGAACAGATGGAGGTGCTCACCAAGAACAATCTTTCCATGCTTCACTACTGGACCCAGGCCCGGCCTGTTAGGTTTTTCTCTCTTCCAAAAGATAAAATAGAAAGAGTTCAGCAGACATCCGTAACCAGATACATTTATCATTTATTTTCTTTAAGCAAAAAGAACATTTGAAGCAAAGATAATGTAGTATGATTTGAATGGTATTAAATTGCAACATAAAGTTCTCTTTTTATTTAGCAAACACAATAGATTCAGATAATCAAAACTTGACAACTCAGGTCTAAAGTCCTTCCCACTATATCTCCTCTTTTGTTGCAGACTCAGGTCTATAGTAATAAATAAAAGTGATTTGATTTCTTTTTTTTTTAAAGAATGGTGCTTTATGTATGTGTTGGAGACTAGCTATGTGTATGTGATGTTTGGTTGTGTGTTTATAGGACTATCTGTACTTACTTTAGAGCATTCCTTCTCATACCAGCAAGTAGTTTAGTAAGAAATATGGGCACATACCGAAGCAAAGCCTGCTATTGCTATCTTCTTCCCAGAGTCTAAAACTAAGAAGAAGACTCAGAACTTAGGTACAGCAATGGGTGGTACATTTGAATATATTTAACTACATTTGATTATTCATATTAATTTTAATAAATACTAATATCTTCTGTAAGTTTTCAAATCAGCATTTCCTATTTAAAGTTACCTCTAGCTTTACTATTATTTTAAACATTTTATTTAATATGTGTTTTTTACTAGATTTTTTTCAACACATTTTATATAGAAAGTGAATGTCTGTGTATTTGGCCCTATTGACCTTCTACTTGAATTGTAGGTGTGAAATTACTGGTTACAGGTATGTGGAAGGTGCTCATCTTTTATTGCTGCTTGGATATTTACTCCTACTTAGTAGTAACTTAGTACGTGAAAGTTCTAACTCTAACATGAATAACAACAGTAGAATATAGCCTATTTATTTTCCCATCATCTTTTTCAAGGTAGCCTCCCACAAATTTAGAAAAGTGTCTACCTTGCTTAGTCCAGGTTACTTCAGTTACGTGAAGGTATTCTGGCATAGCAATAAAACAACTGGAAAGTCCTTTGAGTGTGTTTGAAGTAGACATTTTTCAATACAATTTCTAATATAAATCTACTGTTTTCTTCTCATGGAGGTGTGAAGGTGTGCAGAGTACCAATAAAGACTTCAAAAACTCGCAAGCACTGTGTGAAGAATGTTTTTCCTCTGTTCAAGAACAGAATGTTTCAACCTGACAACAAAGATGAGGGTGTCTGTCAGAGATTCAGTTGATAGCTTAAAAAAATTGCTACCTACAATTTTTTCTTTGCTGAGTTGAGTTGCAAAACAGTAAGTAGTCACCCTTTGAATGTAAAACGGAAAACACTCATTTTTATTTTTATTTATTTTTATTTTTTATTTTTTATTTTTTATTTTTTTTGAGACAGAGTCTTGCTCTGTCCCCCTGGCTGGAGTGCAGTGGCGCGATCTCGGCTCACTGCAAGCTCCGCCTCCCGGGTTCCTGCCATTCTCCTGCCTCAGCCTCCCAAGTAGCTGGGACTACAGGCACCTGCCACCGCGCCCGGCTAATTTTTTGTATTTTTAGTAGAGACGGGGTTTCACCATGGTCTCGATCTCCTGACCTTGTGATCCGCCCGCCTCGGCCTCCCAAAGTGCTGGGATTACAGGCGTGAGCCACCGCGCCCGGCCAACACTCATTTTTAAAAATGACACTGTTTAAAGACAACACAAGAAGAAGAGAGGCCAATATTAAACTCATACTCAAGCTCCAGATTTGCTAATATGCACAGTTACATCTTCTTCTAGGGAAACATGAAGGCTGCTCATATGATAATTTTAAAACGAATGAACACAGTGAAAGCAGATGATAATGAGGGTGATAGGGACGCTCAGCTGGAGATCTACCCCCAGGAAGTTGTTTAAAATATTGGCTATTTGGTACCATCTGTTGAATTCTGTACACTAAAAACAATGCTATTCAAAACTCAATTTTTGTGAGCCAGGAATGAAGGATGTCTCTTACAGGGGTCATTTAACAGAACTCATTGAACAGGAGGACAACCATCAGAGAGAGAGTGAAATCTCTTCTGACCATTCCACACCACATTAATTTGAAATGGACTGAGAAAATGTAAGCATTAATTCATTCCTGCAAACACATAATCCTCAACTTTACGCAGTAAGTAGAAGCATCCATCCTATTGTGTGTGTAAGTAGGTAAAATAAAAATAGCAATGTGAACAGATGATTTGCTTAGTGACTTATGCAGGTCCTTACAGAATTTTGTATAATATCTCTTCAATATTGAGAGAAATTCTATTTTTCTGTTCTGTATTAAGTTTAGAGATTCTAGATTTACCATTCTAGCCTCTTTTCTAGAACTCATCAATAGTCTTGTCACGCAAAGAAACAGCCAGTGATAAGAAAGCAAAGACAGTAAACAAACTATACATTTTTTTTTTTTTTTTTTTTTTTTGAGACGGAGTCTCACGCTGTGTCACCCAGGCTGGAGTGCAGTGGCACGATCTCGGCTCACTGCAAGCTCCGCCTCCCAGGTTCAGGCCATTCTCCTGCCTCAGCCTCCGAGTAGCTGGGACTACAGGCGCCCGCCACCACGCCCGGCTAGTTTTTTGTATTTTTAGTAGAGACGGGGTTTCACCATGTTAGCCAGGATGGTCTCGATCTCCTGACCTCGTGATCCGCCCGCCTCGGCCTCCCAAAGTGCTGGGATTACAGGCTTGAGCCACCGCGCCCGGCCCAAACTATACATTTTTTATATTTTTTCATTTTTTATAATTTCCATAGGTTTTGGGGGAACAGGTCGTATTTTGTTAAATGAGTAAGTTCTTTAGTGGTGATTTGCTGCACCCATCACCCAAGCAGTATACACAGAACCCAATTTGTAGTCTTTTATTCCTCACCCCCTTCTCATTCTTCCCCCCCACCAAGTCCCCAAGGTCCATTGTATTATTCTTTACGCCTTTGCATCCTGCATCCTTGTAATTTGGATCCCACTTTTGAATGAGAACATATGATGTTAATTTTTTTCATTCCTGTGTTACTTCATTTAGAAAAATAGTCTCCAAACCCATTCAGGTTGCTGCAAATGACATTAATTTATTCCTTTTTATGGCTGATATGTATTCCATCATCTATATACCACACTTTCTTTATATACATTTTGATTGATGGGTATTTGGGCTGGTTCCACATTTTAAGCAAACAAAATATAGAAAGCAAAATTAGTCTTTTAAAAATTGGAGATTTTCCAGTTTTTATTGAAGGATTTCACATATTTTTGTTGGTGATGTTGTTTCCTCTGCTTTTTTTCCCCATAGGAAAGTATGTGTATGAAATTGATAATTAAATATACATATTAAGTTCAGTGCTTAGCACAGTGTGTGACACATAGTAATTATATATAATATTTGGTGACCAAAAAAAGTGAAGGTCAAAAACCCAAGCATTTTCCTGATATGACAATTTAGAGAATTATAAAATAAAATTAATATTCTTGTTTTGAATAAAATAATGGGAGTATGATGGTTTATCTACATATATTTGACTGAAGTAGGAAAAAGAAGGATGGAAATTATTTCCATACTATTTTTAAGTTTTTAAAGAAACCACAAACTTAAAGTTAGCTTATTTGTTCTAAGAAATCTATTTCTATGTACAATGCATGATTTTATTTATAATCAAGAGCAACAAATATTATATGTGCCGTTTGTCAAACATTAGCCATTGTTGATCAGTTGATGATTGTCCTTTTTAAAAATCTATTACTAAGTAATAGATGAAACTCTAAATAAATGAAATTGCTAAATAAGTGTCACAATGTTGAGATTAGGGCTACTCACCAGATACTTTTCTACCCAGATAATGTATCTATATAAGCTATACACATATAGCATTATTTCTGATGTCAACACTGATTATACAACCAACAGAAAATTCTCTGTCACTGTTGAGGGAGAAAAGTATTTATCATGAAAAGAGTTGCTTTTTGCCTTTCTTTGAAAGGCCTGCTTAAACTTTTGATCAACTCAAATGATTTTCAAGGAACACTGAAAAACTTTCTAGAACATTAGTAATAGCATTGAGCATATAAATAAATATGTGTGTGCATGTATGTAAACATGTAACCATGACTTGCTTCGTCAATGCTTTACCTTATTATAAGGTTTCTAAGGAATTAGCACAACCAAAAATATAGCTGAATGTAGCTCAGACATGAAGAGTTTTGCTAAAATCATATGTTTATATATGATGCAGAAATGAAATATAAAATGTCTTTCCCAAAGGGAAGCAAAAATGAGCAAAAGATCATATTCTTATCTCTGAAAAATATTCACTGTAAAGTGAGATAAGATCAATACTTGAGCTGTTGGGCTGAACTGAAGTGAAAGCAGTGATTGTTTCTTCATGGAAGAAAACAATCATGTATTAAATTTGCATTAACTAAATATTATTATATAGAAGTAACCAAATGAAATGATTTATTAATGTTAACTAGTTATCAGATAGCCAGTTGAATGTTGATAGGGTTATAAATTCTGAGTAAATTTCATAAGCAGTCACGAAGGTTAAATACCCATGATTAAAGTAAAGTTGTTTCATGATATGCATTATCCACAAAAATAAATAGATCAAAACAGGTCAGCCGGCAATAACAAGGTAAAGGTGAAATAAGTAAAGTGTTATCACTAGGGATTTTTACAATTTAAAAATTATAAAAGAAAGTAACCTTTCTCTTTAATAGATGGACTTATCTTTCAAGGCAAAAGAATAAAAAAATAAAAAACTAGGTGGTAAATTTATTTCTTAAGCATTAACAAATGTCTTTTCTCCTTTTCAATTTCACAATTTCAAATACAGTATTTTAATTTGCTCTGAAAAAATAATGTCTAACAGTACAAATAACCAATTATTAATGGATGAATTATTATTTTGAAAATTTGCACTCCATTTAATAATGGACATTTCTTTCCTGTCTTTCCTTCTTGTTTCTAAAACTGATTATTGAGTGTGTTATTTCTACTTCCTTTTATAAAACAGAGATTAACCTTCCCATTTAATATTCTAGAAATTTTGAAAGGTTAAGAAACTTGCCCAATGTCACACAAATATTAAGTGTTGAAATTTTCTTATAACTCATATATAATTATGGTTGGCCACGTTCCCCCCACTAAGTCCACTTCCTACACTTCCTATTGTCTTTGAGAAGCAGTGGGTGTTCTTTCAAAATTGACAAAGGTCATAGAAAAGAAACAGGAGAAAATAAAGAGGAAAACATTGCAGCACAGGAAAAAAAATGCCCATGGCTTATTATCTGCTTTCCAGATTGAGTATAAGCATGGTGAAGTGAGGATTTGGGGAATCTATTATTTAATTTAAATTCTTAGGTAATCATTGATTGTTAATAATAGAGTCCAACCTATGGAAGTCAAAGCATGAAATGATCCTAATCATACAATCAAAAACACAAAGACAGTTTTGAAAAAAGACAACAACAACAATAACAAAAATGGCTTCATCCTGCCCCTTATGAGGCTTTCAGTTTGGTGGAAAAATAAAACTTTGAAATAATTGCAAGAGTGAGGATAGTTACATATAACGTGGGAGCTAACCAGTCCAAACAGCCAGCTTGAGAACTTCCTAGTGTAAATGATGTGAGAGAGCTCAATGATCAATGTGACTGAGCTTATTGAAGAATGTAGGCATGAAGAATGTAGGTTTCAGGAAGAAATAAAACAGGAGTTTGAAACAAGATAGTGTTTCAAAATTTAAGAAACTCAAAAAACCTGAAGCTGAGAGCATGAGAAAAAATAATAACTCATATAATAAAATAGTATTTATGTTTCTAAAGGGGAAAAATTGTTGCTATTCAATTTAGTAAATAAACATGTTTGAGAATTTGCTAGTTTAATATGCCAAAATATGTTTACAAATGAGTGCAGTTAAGAGAAAATTTCAGAATAATTTATCTTTCAACAAGAATATGAGTAAGTGATTATTTAACTAAATTTTCTTTCTTTCTCAGCCTTTCTCCCCTCTCAAGATAACCCCACCTTTTGGGGCCAAACCAGTGTCTTTGCCTGTAACTCTTGCCTTCCTAAAATATATGAAACAAAACCATGCTCTGACTGCCATGCGTGCACTTTCTCAGGAACCTCTTGACATTGTGTTACCTGGGCCATGGTTGCTCCTATTGGATCTGAATAACCAGCTAGCATCATGATGACAGGATCAAATTCACACATTCATGATAAGAAATTGAGGCCTTAATAAATAGCCTACCAACCAAAAAAAGCCCAGGACCAGATGGATTTACAGCTGAATTCTACCAGAGGTACACAATAAAATACATCAAAAAGCTCATCCACCATGATCAAGTAGGCTTCATCCCTGGGATGAAAGGCTGGTTTGACATATGCAAATCGATAAATGTAATTCATCATATAAACAGAACTAAAGACCAAAAACACATGATTATCCTAATAGACACAGAAAAGACCTTTGATAAAATTCAACACCCCTTCATGTTAAAAACTCTCAATAAACTAGGTATTGATAGAACATACTTCAAAATAGTAAGAGCTATTTATGATAAACCCATAGCCAATATCATACTGAATGGGCAAAAACTGGAAGCATTTCCCTTGAAACCTGGCACAAGGATGTCCTCTCTCACCACTCCTACTCAACATAGTATTGGAAGTTCTGGCCAGGGCATTCAGGCAAGAGAAAGAAATAGTGTTCAAATAAGAAGAGAGGAAGTCAAACTATCTCTGTTTACAGATGACATAATCCTATATCTAGAAAACTCCATCATCTCAGCCCAAAAGCTTCTTAAGCTGATAAGTGACTTCAGCAAAGTCTCAGGATTCAAAATCAGTATGCAAACAAACAAAAAACCCACAAGCATTCCTATACAACAACAATAGACAAGCAGAGAGTCAAATCATGAATAAACTCCCATTCACAATTGCTACATAGAGAATAAAACACCTAGAAATACAGCTAACAAGGGAAGTGAAGGACCTCTTCAAAGATAACTACAGACCACTGCTCAAGGAAATAAGAGAGAACATAAACAAATGGAAAAACATTCCATGCTCATAGATAGAAAGAATCAATATGGTGAAAATGGTCATATTGCCCAAAGCAATTTATAGAGTCAATGTTATTTCCACTAAACTACCATTGACATTCTTCACAGATTTAGAAAAAAAATTTTTTTAATTTGTATGGAACCAAAACAGAGCCAGTATAGCTAAAACAATGCTAACGAAAAAGAACAAACCTGGAAGCATCATGCTATCCGACTTCAAACTATACTAAAAGGCTACAGTAACCAAAACAACATGGTACTGGTACAAAAATAGAACACACAGACAAATGGAAGAGAATAAAGATCTCAGAAATATGACTGCACATCTGCAACCATCTGATCTTTGACCAACAAGACAAAAACAAGCAATAGGGAAAGGATTCCCTGTTAAATAAATGGTGCTGGGAAAACTGGCTAGCCCAGAAAATTGAATCTGGATCCTTTCCTTATACCTTATATAAAAATTAACTCAAGATGGATTAAGGCTTAAATGTAAAACCTAAAATTATAAAAACCCTAGAAGAAAATCTAGTGGGAGCTGAACAATGACAACACATGGACACAAGGAGGGGAACAACACACTGGGGCTTATCAGGGGTGGGGAGGGTTGGGGGAGTGAGAGCATCACGATAAACAGCTAATGCATGTGGGGCTTAATACTTAGGTGATGGGTTGATAGGTGTATCAAACCACCATGTACACATTTACCTGTGTAACAAAACTGTATGTCCTGCACATGTATCCCGAAACTTAATAAAATAAAATAAAATTTAAAGAAAGGAAAATTAAGAATCCAGAATATAATTTAATATAAAAATTGGGCAATCATGTGGAAAATGAGATTTTCAAAATCATTCTAGGTCTGAAATTGTATTGGAAGATAGTGGTTCAGACCCTTTCTTTGAAACATTATGTGGAAGATAATTGGAATTAAGGATTATTCAGCAGTCAAAATAAAATAAAGCTCTGAAATTAATCTCTAAGGAAAGTGTAAGTCCTAGGGCAGATCAAATTTTTATTTATCAGTTTTAGAGGAAAAACATTCTGAACAAACAGAAAGCATGATGAGAGGGACATAAAGGCAGACTGATTGTTCAGTAAACATCAAATCTACAGGAAAGCAGACTTGGCAAAGACAGAAAGCCCTTTAAAGGACTGTTGAATAATATATAGTTCCACAGTAAGTTAAAAAACGTTAAAGAAAAAAAAAATTTGATGGTATCTGGTTTTACTTTCAAAGCTGGCTTAAAGAATAACTGTCTGTCAAATTTATCAGCTATGCCATGCCAAATTTTTATAACAACTAGAGATTTGTTACCTTAATGGTAGGGTGTGATCTCTTCTAGTGGTATTTATACTTGTTACATCTTTATATTCCCAGAGGACAGCTATCCTGATTCATGAAAGCTGCTGAATTCCTTTTGGGCTTTACAATGAGGCACAATCTAACCTGTGAATACCAGTAAACAATATCCACCTCACTGTCAATAAACAAATGCTTGACACAATTCAATGAGGAACCTCTGATTACTTGAACACCTCTGGTGTCTCAAATTGCTTTCAGAATATAGGTCACAAGTCACTAGCCCAATATCATTCAGGGACACAATATTTTAGAACACAAAGGGAACTTAGAGTTCAATTTTAGAGACACTTATTGAATGCCTGCCAGGTTCTAAAAAGTATAGGATCACGAACATGGAGAAACCCCGTCTCTACTAAAAATACAAAATTAGCTGGGCTTGGTGGCGCATGCCTGTAATCCCAGCTACTCGGGAGACTGAGGCGGGAGAATCTCTTGAATCCAGGAGGCAGAGGTTGCAGTGAGCTGAGATCGTGCCACCACACTCCAGTGTGGGCAACAAGAGCAAAACTCTGTCTCAAAAAAAAAAAAAAAATCTTTAAGATAAAATATCTCAGTATTTGACAGACAATAATAAGAAGCATGATTCGGTTTTAATTAGGTAGAGAGGAAGATAATAATGATAGTAACAACAACAGTCCACCAATTACGGAGTACATCCTTTATGCCAGGAGCAATGCTAAACTTTGCTTGTATTTTCTCATTTGTTTCTCAGAACATTTCCTTCCACCTGTAATACATACATACACACATACAGATCAATGCAAGCTAACGACAGCAGGGGCTTTTCATGGTCTGTTCTTCATCACCTCAGAGTGTTCCTGTCACAAAGTAGGCATGCAAAGTAGATTTACTGAATGAAACAATAAATGAGTGTTCATGGATAAAAAGTTCCATAAGTAAATGCCATTTTATCCCCTAACTATAGGCAAAAAAGCTGAGGATTCCAAATATTAAGCATATGACATGAGAAGTGAAGACTTGAGGGGGCCTTGTTTGGCATAACTCTATCTGTATAGGATAAACAGGTGAAAGGAGAGTGATGTTGAAAAGGTAAATTGGATCAGATTTAGGTTCTGATAAAGAAAACAACTTTCCCACCGTAATAAATAGTGAATTATGGCATCAAATGGATTTGAAAGAATTCTGAAATCTTTAAGAAAATGACAGCCAGCTATCTAAATATGTAAGTTTTGCTATTATTTAGAATAGAGATGAGTAAACATCATATTACTAAGTTGGACAGAGATGATATTACAAATGAAAGTTGAGGCAAGAACCAAATAAAAACGTCATTTTACATTTTTACACATCATTAAGATCAAGTTTTGTTAAAAGATTGCATGAATTGGTACTATTTAATATAAAGGCAGAAAGCAAATGATGGACTCACTTTAAATAGGACAATGGCAGAAGCGCCAACCTTCTTGACCACTGTTTGCCACCATTTATTTAGGACCTACATATTAGAGCATATTAAGCCTAAACTAACTCATTCTTATATAAGCCATCTGGAAAATGAAAGGACATACTGTTCTAAGCACAGAGAACAGTTTGATAGAGAGCTTAATTAAAACTAGGCAAAATTAAGATATGAATTTTTGATTTACATAAAAGATAAATTGGGGAATGATATTTATCTGTTCTAAAATACTTCTCTACATTGCAAAATAATTTATTACTAAATAATTTTGATAGAAATTTTTCCTAGAGCATAGAAATAGGATTAGATTTACTAATATTTGATGAGCAATGCATTTTTAGGTAATCATAAACTGCATAAAATTATATGTTAATTTATTCCAATCTAAAAAATCATTTAAAAATGGACAATAAAATCTTATTTCCTTAGAATCTAAAACACTGAAATTGATAGTCTTAGAAAGATACATTGTGTGTCTAGAAAATAAAATTAATATCTCAAATAGAAAAAATAGGTTCCTAATTTCAACTCAGTATTTTGAGTATTTTATGGATGTGTGTAGAGACATACATGTTTCTGTGTACTTTGTAGGGACAAATTGCCCTATAGTAAGGACATGACACAAAGCAAACCCATGGTGTAATCAGCTAGTCTAGATTTACAGGCTATTAGAACTCCCAAAAGTGTATTTGGATTTTGGTTTGTGAATGGTTAATACTGATTAATAAAATAAGAACTAGATTTAGGAAATTGAATACCATGACAAATGCAGCAGTGCATTGGGAAAATAATATTTACATCACTTATATGATGCACTTTATAAAGCAATAAAATAAACCAAACTGTGATCATCAGAATGCTTATACCTAAGGATGATTCTTTGCTAGTTTTTGAAATTTTGCTGAAATTTAATTATTCTTTACTTTCTGTCTGGATATGCTACATGTAAAAATGTCAAAATAAGCACATAATCTCATATAGAAAAGTAGGTATATTTAACTACACACACACACACACACACACACACACACACACACACACACACTGTCTTCTAGATAATTGGGATCATATAAAGTAGTTCAGTATGCCTTGAATTAGTCATTTAACTCTATATTATATTTCCATGCATTTTTAAACATTCTAGAAAAACCTCAACTTTGCAGCAAGGCTTATAATTTGAAGTCAAAATGATTTCATTTCTTGAATTTTTAATTTTAATACTATAACTAATGTCTTTGTATTTTTGTCAAATCTTCATTAACTTTTTGACAGATATCTTCATACTGAATTACTGTGCAAAATGAAATGGACATAATTTTGAGCACTTTTGCTATCTATTGATGGAAATTTCTGAGAAATACTTTACACCCTTACATTACATATATAATGTGATATTGCATCTCTCATTACCTGCTGGCAGAAAATAAATAACTCCAAATGTCATTGGTGAAAAACATTCTCATAATAGTTTGGTAGAAATTGTTCCATAGTTTTTATTAGCAATATTTGTTTTTATGTGTATATTTACCCAAATTCCATTTTGTTATATACGTATCATTACTCCTTTGCTATTGTTATTTCTCTCCTTTGCTGATGTGTTTAATTATTAGTTTTTCAGTTTTATTTTATCAACTTGAAAGAACTACATATTCTATTAAATGTTTGACTTTATATTTTTCACAATTATATTCCTTGCTTGATGTATATATACCTTATAAATATGAATATCGACTTTTAAAACAAAGATAATATTTTTAATATCATGCATATGCATTGTTTTCCACATAGGCAACACAGAAATATTTAAAATACTTACCTTAAAATTAACCATGACTAAAGAATCTGATGTTGATTCCCATTACCCCATATTAAGAACTAAGCAAGTTTATGATGTTCCTCTAGGGTCTGGAAGTCCAAGGATAAACTACTTGAAAGTATTTGTGACAGACCACAATCAGTCTGTCTCATTTCTCTTCTGATGCCAAGCATGAAACATCTGCAAGAAGTAGAATCTTTTTTCATGTCTGAAGCATTATTCAAAGCAAACAAACATAAAGAAACCAAACAAGTTACAAAAACAGCAAATATATAAAATCAATGAATCCCAACTCTGAAATTCTAATTCAATATGTTTTCCTGTAAAGCTGTTTCCTTTGATTTTGCCACACATTTATACAGTAGGTGAGGCTTACTGAACCTCAAATAGAATACGTTAGTTAAAAGGGTTTTTCTCAAATAATATCTCAGAGATCTGCAGTTCCTGCCAAGTGTCTGTGTTGGTATGGATTAATCTGACCTACAGGTTCAAAAACTTGATGTAACACAATGTTTAATCTGATATAGGCTGCTTTGTTGTGGTTGCTGATACCTGAAAGCCACTATACACTGTTTTATTTCTGTAAGTTGATTTCATTAGCCAGTGAATTTCTCTGAGAAGAAGAAAATAAGAAATGAATGCACTGGTGTTAATTCCTTGAAATAGAAAGCATCAAGTTTTTAATATGGTGTTACCTATAGAGTTATATTGTGTTACATCAGAAGTCAAGAATGGCGTGGCCACAAAATAACTGGTCTTTTCTGTAATGTGTGCTTATAAAATGCCACTGCATTTATCTCATCAGAGTATGGATGATGTGGAGATGTTGCTGCCTACCAGGCTTCTCTCCTCTATTAATGACTAAACTCATTGACCTCCTACTCCCTGTCTGACATAATTTTAAACCATAGGTTTGGAGATTCTGAGACACCTTATGTTAGGAGCTCATCTTCTGAATCTGTTGCTGTTCTTGTTCTGATCATAATTAGTTGTCCCCGTGGTTAAGGTATCTTTATCTCAGAGACTTGAATCCTGATATTTCTTGGTGGTTGAAATCTCTGGCTTATCTGGAATTCTGTTAGTTTTCTGTTACTTTTATTTGAAATAATTTATTGTGAGAATTCAATGGAATACTAATAGAGCAATCTCCTGTTATATAGCCAGTGTGTACAACCTGCAGTGTAAATAAGAAGGGCCTTTTTTGGTTAACTTTTCATGGGACCATGTGTCAGATTTCTTGTGTACTTTTTTGCTGGTTTGGCAGTTGAGATGTTATGTCATGAGGTGGTCTTCTCATGTTGAATTTGTTGCTAGAATAATTATTTACTTGAAAACTCTTCTGATATTGCCTCAAATCTACAGCATCTGCTTATATTTTACCTTCTTATCTGCTCTTTGGATTTTACACATTATTTTGTAAATTATATTCCCTGAATAATTATATTACTTAGAATGTATTTCCCTAGAAATTTACCCCCAATTTCCTAATCATGTTTAATAAGAAATTAGAGATATTAGCCAAAAATATGGCACAGTTAAATTTTTAAAGTACCTTTTGTTTGCCAAAAGGAAAGATTTTTCCTACGTATTTAAGAGATGTGCAAGACATATACTGATTGCTTCACAATTATTATCATTCCCATTTGACATAGTAAGGTAGGGACATGGTCATAATACCTTCTGTACATTCTTAAAACTCAATTTAGTCTATAAGAATGAATATATTGTATTGAAATATCGTGGCCTACTCCCATGCCCCCTTAAATGACTTCATTTTGAATTATGCTTGACTTTTCTGATTTACTTAATAATCTTTCCTTGTAATATTGAGTTAAATATGCTAAGATTACAAGTCCTGGCTACCTCATGACATTGCCGAGGATCAAATAAAATTCAGTATGTTAAAACATAATGACATTTGTCCTTAGCCTTAACAACAACCATACTCTTCAGGGATTTCAGTAGATTTCCACATTGCTATCCAATTCAAGGGTCCGATGATTGTGTTAGCCAAGGTAGAGTAGGATAATATAGGCAACCAAAAATTTTATGATCATGCTTAGAATCCAGGAATAAAATAATTCAGACATAAGAACCAAAGGAGTTATGAAAGCTTGAATCACACAGTAACTGAAAGGTGGATAAAGCAAGAATATTTAAAAAAATGTAGACTGTGCTAATTTAAGTGTTATCACCTTTTACAGATTTTTATATGTTTATTACACACTGTGCAACAGTTTCTCAGTGTGGTTGACTTGTAGCCTGTAAATGCCAGCTAAAAAGAGAATAAGAACGGAAAAAAAGAATGGCCTATTACAAGCCACTCTGCACATAAACAAAGCCTTAGTATACTGTAGACCACACTTATTAATGGTGGTGCTTCATCACTCTGCTTTCTCTTGGCCTCATCCATGTCAATATTTCCTCACCTGGTCGGTGAGACACTAAGCCTCTTCAAGGTTTCTTCTGGTTAAATTATCTAATTGAAACCATCATAGCACCATGTTCCCAGGTGGCAACTTGAAACTGAGGAATGGCAAGCCTATTTTAACAAGTGTATATAATCAAATAGGGCCATTAAGATGGTGAGAAATATCACCTAGCTAAATAAGATTCTTCACTTTTTAATTAATTTGCAGATTTAAAAAGACAACAAACCTAATCTCATTATTTTATGCCCTTCTACACAGTAAAAAGGTGTTTATTAAATATCTGGATGTAAAGTGTGGCTGAAATCTTTTCATATTGGACGTTGAGTTGCTTTGCATTGATATTTCGTTTCCCTTTTGCACTGTTCTTTCAACAGGTTAATGTGAATGCTAATCAATATCACCTTAAAAAGTTTAATTTTCCAGAATACATCATTCATTCTAAAAATCAAATATATTGTGGTCTTCAAACATATTTGTAGGCTAGAGAAAATAGTAGCCAATAAGTGCTATCCTGAAAGATAATTTAAATAAAAATACCTCTGATGAACAGGATCCTGCCCTTTTAAGGGCCCCAAAATCAATGTCTTTGATTGAAGGGAAAAAGACAGCCTAGCCTCCAAGAAATGCATGGCAGAGTTAAGATTCATACTACCAGGACCAACCACAAGATTTAGGGGAAGGAACATGTAAATGGTTTCCAACAAAGGTTGTATGCCATCAAAGCATCTGTCAGACGCCCGTAAGTAAGGGCTTCATGGTAGAGGTTAAGAGACAAACTTTTTTCTTTCTTATTTATTTCTGAACATAATGAGATAAGAGGATTCTAGCATAAGAATTTAAACTAACAGTTCAGTTTCTTTCAAAATTTTATTGAGCTAAATTTAAGTACAATAAAATTCACAAAACTGAAGTTTTTAAATAAATGGCCTTTAGTAAATTCATATAGTTGTCCACTTGTCAAGCAATCAAGCTTTAAAACATTTTCATTATTCTTTAAAATTCCCTTGAAATTGGTTGCAGTAAATTTCCACCCCACTTCTCTCCAGCCAGAGGCAACCACTGATTTGCTATCTGTCATAATAAAGGTACCTTTTTCAGTCATTTCATATAAAGAAAATTGCACGTTTTATAGGCTTTTGCAACTGGCTTCTTTCACTTAGCAAAATGTTTTTGAGATGAATTCATATTAAAGTATATGTCAGTAGGTTTTTATTTTGTATTATTGAATAGTATGTGGAATGTATAATTTTATTTTTATTTACCTAGTCCACCAGTTGATGGGTGTTTGGCTTATTACCAGTTTTGACTATGATGAATAAGGCTGATTTTAACATACAATTAGACACTTTGTGTGTATATATAGTTTATTTTCTGTAGATTACTAAGAGAGTAATTTCTATGATGCATAAGTTTGTCCATAACTTTATAAGAAACTGTCAAACTGTTTTCCAAAGTGGCTGTCTCATTTTATACTCTCATGTATGAGGAATATGAGGGTTCTCTGATTACTCCACATTCTAGCCAACATTTGTTATTTTCTCATCTTTTAATTACAGCTATTCTAGTAGGTGTATAGAGATATCTCATTGTGGATTAAATTTGTGTTTTCCTAAATGACTAATAACATTTAGACCTTTCCATATGCTTATTAGCCATTAAGAAGGAATATGATAAACAATTTTATGTGAGCACATTGGAAAACAGAATGAAATTTTAAAAAAGAAAGTACTAAAACTGGCTCAAAAAGATATATAAAATCTGAATATATCCATAACAAACAAAAATCCATTAAAAATCTTATCAAAAAGATAAGTTCAGGCCAGATGGCTTCTCATTTTATGTATACATAAGCGCGCGCACACACACACACACACACACACACAAACACACACCCTTTGATGACTGCTGCTCACAATATGGTCAGGCCTTGTTTGTAATTGCTCAGGGTTTTTTTTTTTTTAACTGCTCATTCCTTTTTTCGTTCCTATTCTCTTGTAGCTGATGTTTAAATGCTACAGGTTTACCATACTAGAATACTGTTGCACAGTCTGTAGTAAACTTATGTAGTCATTCTAAAACATAATATGAACATATTAAATCATCATAATTTGCTTATTTATTTCATATTCTAAGTTTATCCGGTTTCCAGATACCATTTGATTCAACCTTTCATCACTCCTTTAGATCTTTGAGTTGTTTTACTCCTACCTCCTAAACCCTATCATAAATTTTTTTCTTTGACTAACAAGATCATGGGACGCTTGATTTGGATAGCAATGTTCAAATCTGCTGTAATCCCTGGAAATTGTGGCTACAGTCATGGTTAGAAAATAATATCATAGGTTTTAACATGCTCGATTTTATTTTATCCTCAATGTTGTGATGATTTATAATTTTAACATGCTCTACTCTGTCATGTAGGGCAAGTTTATAAAATAAATCTGAAAAGCCAGTTGTAATTCAAAGAGGCTTTTACACACACACATATAGCATTTAAAGAGCAAATATTCATACACTTCTTTTTTATTACTCTACTTTAAGTTCTAGGGTACATGTGCGCAACATACAGGTTTGATGCATAGGTATACATGTGCCATGTTGGTTTGCTGCACCCATCAACTTGTCATTTACATTAGGCATTTCTCCTAATGCTATCCCTCCCTTAGCGCCCCCAATCTCTGACAGGCCCCGGTGTGTGATGTTTCCCACCCTGTGTCCAGGTGATCTCATTGTTCAATTCTCACCTATGAGTGAGAACATGCGGTGTTTGGTTTTCTGTCCTTGTGATAGTTTGCTGAGAATGATGGCTTCTAGCTTCATCCATGTCCCTGCAAAGGACATGAACTTATCCTTTTACATGACTGCATAGTATTCCATTGTGCCACACTTTCTCAATCCAGTCTATCATTGATGGACATTTGGGTTGGTTCCAAGTCTTTGCTATTGTGAATAGTGCCACGATAAACATACATGTGCATGTGTCTTTATAGTATCATGATTTATAATCCTTTGGGTATATACCCAATAGTGGGATTACTGGGTCAAATAATATTTCTGGTTCTAGATCCTTGAGGAGTTGCCACACTGTCTTCCACAATGGTTGAACCAATTTACACCCCTACCAACAGTGTAAAAGCGTTTCTATTTCTCCACATCCTCTCCAGCATCTGTTGTTTCCTGAATTCTTAATGATTGCCATTCTAACTGGTGTGAGATGGTATCTCATTGTGGTTTTGATTTGCATTTCTCTGATGACCAGTGATAATTGAGCATTTTTTCATGTGTCTGTTGGTTGCATAGATGTCTTCTTTTGAGAAGTGTCTGTTCATATCCTTTGCTCACTTTTTGATGGGATTGTTTGTTTTTTTCTTGTAAATTTATTTGAGTTATTTGTAGATTCTGGATGTTAGCCTTTTATCAGATGGTAGATTGCAAAAATTTTCTCCCATTCTGTAGGTTGCCTGTTCACTCTGATGGTAGTTTCTTTTGCCATGCAAAAGCTCTTTAGTTTAATTAGATCACATTTGTCTATTTTGGCTTTTGTTGCCATTGCTTTTGGTGTTTTAGTCATGAAGTCCTTAACCATGCTTATGTCCTGAACGGTATTGCCTAGGTTTTCTTCTAGGGTCTTTATGGTTTTAGGTCTAAAACTGGCTAGACATATGTAGAAAGTTAAAACTGGATCCCTTCCTTACACCTTATACAAAAATTAATCCAAGATGGATTAAAGACTTAAATGTTAGATCATACACTCTTTAAAAAATAGATTAATAATAGACACCTCACAACTCATTCTATAAAGCCAATAATACTCTAATATCAAATACATTACAGGAAAATAACATTCTAGTACAGCATCCTTAGTAACATAGATGTAAAACATAATAATATAAGTAGCAACACAAATTCAGAGATATACAAAAAATAATTATACACTATGGCCAAGTAAAATTTATCTCAGGAATACAGTTGTTTAACATCCGAAAATCAAATAATATATTGTACTGCTTTACCATAACAAAAGAGAAAACCATGTGATCACCTCAGTAGATGCAAGAAAACCATATGACAAAGTCAAAAATCCATTTTTATAACAAATGTCAACAAGTAAGAGTGAAAGGTAACTTCTTCAACTTTATGTAGAGCACCCATAAAACACCAAAGCTGATGTTACTGGTAAAAGACTATACGCTTTCCCCTTAAAACAACGCAAGCAAATTCTGTTCAACATTATCTTTGAGGTTTTGGCCAGTGAAATAGAACAACACATAGAATTAAAGACGTCCAGAATTGAAAGGAAAAGGTAATCTGGTCTTTGTTCACAGGTAATATTATCTTTAAGTATAAAATTCTAATTTAAAAAGTCTACTTAATATAATAAATAAAGAAGGCTACTAAATTTAATAATCTCAACCTAATAAAAAGGCCATTAAAACTACTAAATCTAAATCTAATAAAATCTACTAAATCTAAAGCTACTAAATCTAATAAAAGTGATACTAAATCTAAGAATGAGAGTATAAACTATTACATTTCTGGTCAACTGATTATTGATAAAGATGTCAAGACAAATCAATAGAAAGCGAATATTATTTTCAAAAACTAGTGCAAGAACAATGGGATATGCATGCACACACACGCACACACACACTTACGTACGCACACACACACTTACGTACACACACACCCATTTTGAGTTAGATCCTTAACTCACATAGTACACAATTAAGACAGATGAGAAACCTACATGTAATATCTAAAACTATAAAATTTCTAGTGGAAAATATATAAGAAAATCGTTATGACTTTGAATTAGGCGAAGTGTTCTTAGGTGTGACAACAAAACTATGAGTTATAAAAGAAAATGTGACAATTGACCTTTATAAACATGAATAAAAATTGTTTTACTTTAAGTCACCATTAATAAAATGAAAATACAAGCTACAGAATGGTAGAATATTTGTTAGTTGCATAGCTGATAAATGACATATATGCAGAGTATATAAAGAACTTTTACAATTCAAAACAGGAAAATTGGTGAACCAATTCAAAAATAGGCAAAAGACTTGAATAGACATTTTAACAAGAAAGACATACTAACAGTTGAGTTTTATGGCACTGTTGCCAAAAAGAAATTAGGTGTACCTTTGAATTATTACACTCTCCAAGCCTATGCATGATGACTGACAGTGAATTAGCATGACTACTTATAATTCTGGCAGAAAGGCACATGCTCTGTTCACAAACCATTTGTTGCCACCTGGCTGATTTTTAAAAATTTATTCTTTTCCACAGAACTGGTATAGTGAGTTTGTTAATGCAGTAACAAAATCTATCTTATATATTTAAGGAAAATATAAATGAGTGGTAAATCTTGTCTTAATCTAAGATTTTTTTTTTTTAAGTAAATGATCATTCCTGAAATTTTCAAGTGGGAGAAATGTCAGACTAATTCCAACTGAACAGCAAAATAGTAACCAAAATTTTAAAAAGGGAATTTATAAATGCATTTATTTTACTGAGATTGATGACATGAATTCATTACACTTAAATCTTTGCATTCTTAGGCAATGTCTCTGTAGGGCATTGAGCATAATAACTCATCAATTATCAGAAACTGTAGGTTCAGTTCACCCAGCATAATTATTGTGCTGAATATACCCTGGTTACAATCAATTATGTCACTGCTGTTACTTTTACAGTATTGCTTTAGTATTACAGTTTTCCAGCTGGTCATGTCCTTTCCAGTCTAATTCCAAAGCATATATTTATTGCTTTTTTATAAAATAGGCAATTATATTTTTATCAGAAAAATGCTGATATTGATTAAATTCATGGTAAATAGAATAATGAGAGAGTTAATTAAGTGGATTACATTCAAGTCAATTGTTGTGTGGTCCTTTTTATAAGCACAGATTTTATTTTCATATGATTAAGTTTATAGAGTGGAGCCGATGTCATTTTTCAAAGAGACCAAGGGAAAAGTGTAGCCATCAGCACTTACAGATATTAATTTGATGGTTGCCATAAAGTCACAAACCGTTTGCCCAGAACAATAAAGTTTATGATATAGAAATGGACCTGATATCAATAACTTGTATCTGTTGGATAGTAACAATTTATTCGTGAATAAAAATACTTTCCATTTGCTGGTTAAAATATATATATTGCCAAGCAAAAATATTGAACACAGAATCTTTAGAAGCTGATTTTTATTTTGTTGTAGGACACAAACAAGCTATCAATATTAAAGCTGTATTTGAAGGTAGTACTTTAACTTCATTTTCTGGAGTTTCACCAAAACAGAAAAACATAAAGTAGATTCTTTTCTTATGTATGTTGGAAAAAACGGCCTCTAAAATACAGCAATAGTCTTTTTTTTAACCTTGCAATTGTTTCTCACACTAATTCCTAGGGTTGCTAGAATAAAATTTTATATAATGCATTACAATGCAATTTTCCTTAAATTTTACAAAATTGCAGGAAACTCCTTATATTTTATCTTTACTACAATCTCAACCAATTTATAACCCTTGTTACTAACTGGAGTTTAAAAATGATGATATAATAATAGCTCATGCCTCCATGTCTCCATTAAGCCTTAAGTTTTCAGTGTCAACTGGATAAAATTTATAATTTTTAAGGTAAAATTCAAGGCATTACATATCTGACATGGCCAAAACTAATTGACTTATTACCCATCCCCTATGAAATCTTTGCTTTCACTAGACTCAAATATTTACACACGCACACACACACACACACACACACCCTGCATTCTCCCAAAATAAGGCTGTGATCATGCTGCTACCTCCATAAGGGACGGTATTTGGCACTCTCTGTCTTATAAAATCCTAATCATGCCTCAAAGTCTTATCAAGTCTCTTTTTTGAGAGACCCTTCTGGGTCTGTGGCTGAGTACTAGTATGCATATGACAAAGAGGAAACTAAGGCCAGGAAAAAAAACAATACAAGAGAGTGGATTGATGTATTTCCTGAGCTAACACATAAAAAAGGGAATAGTTTGTGCTCTCATAAACTAGAGAGTTACGTCTTCATAGAATAAGGCATATTAGGTAAAGTCATCAGAAATTTATCACCTTAGTAGTGGGGATAAATTAAGGCTACACTAAATGCTGCTCTGATCTTGCCATTACAAATACTAGAAGGACGACTTGAAATGATCATACTTACTTGAAAATAACAAAACCGCATGCCAGAACTAAATCCCCCAAAAAATTATTAAAGGAATACAACAAAATCCAGAAACAAATTATAAAAAATCATAAGATCTTGCATCCAATAAAAATCCCCAGACATACACAGGAGGTGGAATATTTGACAAATAACTAGTAGAAAAATAAATCGTAGAAAAATAACTAGTAGAAAAATAATATATCCAGAATTACAGAGGACAAAACAACAACAACAACAACCAGCAATCAAGGACATAAAAGAACTCTTATACAATAAGATCTATACTATAAGAAGTTAGAGAAATATGTGAGCATGATGAGAGTTACACGAAAGTTATAAAATGACACAAATCACACTGTAAAATAAAAACTATATTATCAAAATGATAAATATACTGGATAGGATTAATGGTAGAATAGCCATTGCAAAAAAGAAGAGAAATAATTTAAAGACATAGCTATAGAAACAATTTAGAATAAGTCACAGAGATAAACAATAAATGACTGAGATTAGTGACCTATGCAACAGTATCAGACAGTCTACCACCTGTGTTCTGAACGGCCTAGAAGTGGGTGAAAGCAAAAAAAATTTGGATATATAATTGCTCAAGTTATTTTGTATTGATGAGAATTATGTATCCACTCATTCAAGAAACTCAGAAAACTCTAAGCAGAATAAACATAGGGAAAACCATGGCAAGGCATATCAGATTCACCCTACTGTGTAGGGAATGTCCTTAACCTGATTTTAAAAATCTACATAATCTATAACTAGCATGGTCCCTATTGATGGATTACGTCCATTCTCAGCTATATTGAATGTAAGTCTGATGGACCTTATCTATGAATAAGGATTAAAAGTGAATAAAAGCATACAAATTTAAAAGCAGGAAGCAAGACTAAATCTTCTATGTAGAAAATTCTTTGTAATATTAATCAGCTTGCTGTAAAAATATGATTTTTTAAAATATCTCAGGGCATTAGATTATCACAAACATATTAATTCTATTTTTATTTATAAGCCAGGAACAAAGAGATGGAAACAGCAAAAAAAAAAAAAAAAACACATAAAATATTTAGTAATATGTTTTTTGAAGGTTTACAAGACTTATACACTCAAAATTGCAAAAACAAAAAAAGAGAGAAAATAAAGATGACTAAAATAAATAGAAACGTATAATGGGTTTATGGATGGGAGTTAATGTGCTATTTCTCCACGTGATGAACTAAATAAATCTCCATAATTTTGAGAGGAGAGAATGGGATTCAAAACTGATTGGTGAATTCAAAAATTCAAAGAATATAATATTGCTGCAACTAATTTAATATGCTTTCAAAGAACAAAGTTGCAGGACTTGGAAGACCTAATTTTGAGCTACAGTAATCAAGAAATGATGGTGTTTGTATGAAATATAGACAATTGTAATAGGAAACAGTGCCCACAGACAGACCAATCAAATTATCATTGATTGATTTTCTACTAAATTGCCAAGGTCTTTCCATAACCTATTCAGCAAATGATGTTGGAACAGTTTAAAAACGACATGCAAACAATGAACTTTTATCCCATACATTGCACCATAAACAAAAATTGATTTAAAATATGTCAAAGGCCTAATAAATGTAAGGCTAAAACTGTAAAACTTTTATTAAAAACCCAGGAGATAATATTGTATGTGACCTTGGCATAAATTTCCTAAGTGAGACATAAAAATATTAAGAATTAAAATGTCAAAGAAACCAGGAAACTGACTTATAAAAGTGTGTGACTGCTCAAAGTCTAAAATGAACCTTGGGCTCCCAAAATTTTATGGGCAAGAAGAATACTGAGAAATATTTTCAGCCTTCAAGCATGTTTTCCAGTGTTCACTTCAATGCTCAATGTGGCCAAGAGGGATAAGAGAAAAGGAGGAATCTCCCTGAGCATTAAGGCAAGGACTGACAACAAAAATATCAAAAAAGTGAACTGTTTCTAGGGAGCATAATTCAGGTCTAATAATTAAATATTACCTACATCTGTAGCGAAGTTCCATCAAAATATCTACCAAATGGGATTTTACTGAGTAGGAACTCCATATGTCTGTGGTTTTCCCCATTTCTAAATGTGAATATTTGTTCTGCTTACAGTTCCTGTTTCATTATTATACAATGATATGTGCAGTACAATGAACATACGATTTTATTTTCCACAGGCCAGTTTCACCCCCTAATGTAGAAACTACTTCATATCACCAGAGATCTACATTTAAGCTTGATTTATTTCTTAGATGAGACTTTTAGATTGGCCCACTTAGGGAGGGTCTAAGAGTATTTCAGCCAAAGAAAACTGAATAAGCCAGTACTTGGTAAACAGAAGGGTAGACAGTGATATTCTTGAATGATCTTCACATAATATTTTTGAAACTTCAAATTCTATCGTAATGAAGAGCAAGTTCCATCTGTCTGAGTCCTACAGTAAATGTGACACAAAGCAGAGTACTAGATACACCTTTGATATATTAAATCTGTCATTTTAAATGTTGTTTATTACTGTTCCCAAATTAGCCTATCCTGATTGATACTCCAGTGTGATTTTTACACCAGTATCTTACCAAATTAACTTATCCTGATTGATACTCCAGTATGATTTTTACACCAATATCTTACCAAATTAACTTATCCTGATTGATATTCCAGTATGATTTTTATACCAATATCTGAGTAAGCCCTTTTAAAATAGCACATTGGAATTTGACACAAAATGTATAAATATAATATCAGTAATGAAAGTCTAATACTATGTTATCAAATAATATACTGTGACCCACAGGATTTATTACGAGAATTCAAGGAAGGTTCAAACTCAGACAAAAACCAACATAATTTATTACCTAAAATATTAAGCACATCACTTGATGTTGAAGGCATTGGATAAAAATTATAAGCCATTTCTAACAGAAAGGAAACTATATAAATACGCAATAATATTTGACTCAAACCAAAGCACATATTGTTCTGATTTACAAAACACCGAGTACATTTCAATTAAAATTAGAAACAAGTCAGAAATGCTTTATTTTATTCCTATTACTATGCTAAGGTATTTTTGTCAGGCTAAACATTAAAAAATTGATTTCTCTTTTCTAATTGTTTCCTAGGTCCTGTGGAGAAACACGTCGGGTTTTTATTGCTAGTGCTTCAAACCCTTTATGTTCTAGAACCACAACGGATGCTATTATTAATAATTTTCCATGATTTTCCAGCTAAATTCTGTTTCTGAAAACCTGGTAGGCTTCTTTACTCACCATTTGGTGTTACTGTTGTACATATTTTCTTCTCTGAACCAGGTTTTCTTTGACCTCTTATGATTGCCAGCCTTCATTTACAAGCTAATGTCTCTTTCATGTTTTTGTTTTTCCCAAGGCCTCTATTAAGTTCTACCGCTTTCACTAAGACTTCTTGTTTGTGTAGCTTCTGATTGGGTCATTATTTGAATATTAATTAATGTGAAATTTGATAATTACGCATTACTATTTTTACTTTTACTAATCTCTCTCTCATTTTTTCTCCTCCTCTTCTTTTTCCTTTCCCTCTTTCTCTTAAGTTTGTGTGTTGTGCCTGTATTGTATCCTTCCGTTCTCAAATAGTAACTCTGTTAATTCAGGAACAGACACTGTCTCAGACTTCTCATTAAAGTCACATTTATTTATAAGTACATTTAATGCTATTCATATTGATTGATTTAAACTTGTGCAAATACTTTATTTGGTGACCTGATGTAATGCATCTGGGATTATCTATTCCTATAATAGCAGTACATTGGCTATTTGACCACGATTAAAAATGCCAGAAACAAATTGAAGGATTTTTGCAAGGGTTTCAGATTCAAATAAATTTGCATATAAAGTATAATGTGTTCAAAATGTATATATAACATCCTATTAAAACAATTCAATAGGATATTAAATCTGTACAATCATTTTAATTTTATTTTTATGGAAAGGAAAGAAAAATTCATAATTTTTAAATATCTACAATGTCCAAGGTCTAGTATTAAGTGATTTTTCTCTACATTATCTCCACTAATCTTCAAAATGACCCTTCTAGGAGATATTAACACCTATATTTTATACTTGCAGATATGGCTCTGACATGTATATAATTCTAGTATCCTGTTGTGTTTTTATTCATAACCCAGGGTGTTATGTACTAGCATTAACATTTCCACCAATTAAACTATTCATTCTTATAGTCCACATATCTCAATGTATAAATAGGTTATATGGAAATGTTGTCATAGCTCTATGTATGCTTACTGTAGATTATTTAAATATCTATATATGTGTTTACTATATACACATACATATTTTATACACACATATACATATATCATATATATTATACAATGATGTCTCAATTTTTCACTTTAACGATGAGGTGACTCTGTTCATAGTAGATAGTTCTTAATGTAATAGGTCTGTTTCAGTTACTTCAGAAATATCTGAATGCTAAGCATATAGGATAAATGAAAATTAATTTGGCTATTCTTGCACTGTTTAGATTAGGGTTTGGCAGAATGCTACCCATGGACCAAACCACATGAATTATTTTTCTATTGCCATCGAGGGAAAATGGTTTTCACACCTTAAGGGTTGTTAAAAACAGAAAAGAATATGTGACGGGGACATTTACTACAAAACTTAAAATATTTAAGTGTCCCTTTTCAGAAAAAAATTCTGATCTGTGGTTCAGGCATGCATAAAGTAAGATATCAAAAGAAGAAAATGGAATATAGATTTGTGTTAAATATTCTAAATTTATTGTGAATTAACATCAGTGGTTTAAATGGAAGCACCTTGATTTTCGAGTAGTCATGATTAATGACATAACTCCATAGATTGTTCCACAAATTATGTTTTATGCAATTGACACCATCATGTAATAGTGTAAATACTTAGCTGTGATTTAAAATTCTTAAGTACAAATAAAATACTTACAGAAATTTGGTACAGAGAATTGTAACCTATATTAAAATAACTAGAATATCAAATGATTATCTACTCTCTCTACATAAAAGTGAGAAATAATGAATGCATAGAGACCAAGAAACACCAATATTTATAAAGCTGTTTCAGTGAGGAGGAGAAAAGTGTATCTTTCATAACCCATATTTGTAGTATGTGTTTATAGAAGAAAAAAGTCTTCAGTTATATTAAATTCAGTAATTATGGAGGTGATCTAGTTAGTCGAGAAATTTCCATCATCAACTCTTACACAACTTAAAAGATACTCAGTAGAACAAAAATTGTCCTAAAAGTTGAAAGAATAAACACTTCATGAAAAGTAAAAGTGACTAGGACATCGGAAGTTTATTTAAAAGAGTAAGAACTAAGGAACTAAGGTTTTAGTGTAGCACTACTTCCATATAACCAAAATAAGAATACTTGAAACACTATATCTAAGTAACAACTTTGCTAGACTTGATTGCAGTAGCAATGGCAAGATTAAAATGTTTGAAAATATATCACCTGATCAGCCATTTAAATTGATTATATCTGACCATTTTCTATAATAAAGATATTTTGCAATAAAAATAAGAATTGTAAGTGGGATAATTTTAGCTATTAAAAATAATGAAAATGTCCATGTCATAAACTGTTGTTGTGATCACAAACCATAACAAATTTTACAAATGAGGATTTTAATTATTTACATAATGTAGTGTGATTATCATGTTTCATAAAATGATAATAATTGCCCCACAAATGATTGTATTGTTGAATTTACAACTATATTTATAATTTAGAATTGCTACACTAAGATAGTCAACTACTTTTTAATGTAATCAAACCATTAGATGAATAAATGAGAATATTTTACACAAATATGAACTGACTGTTCTACATAGATATTGGGTAGAAATTTACATAGTAGCTGTGATATATTCAGTTTGTTATGTAAAACTTAAATTATCAAAATTTGATGTTTTATTATTGAAAAATACCTTGAAAAATATGTGTTCACTGCAGTGTAAATATAAAAGAAGGACTAGTTTTAGAGTTAATTAAAACTATTTCTTGATATAAACTTGTAAAATTAACAAAAAATGAATCAATATGAATATCAATCTGACATTGATGTGAATTCCTGGCACTTAAAGGTTATGTGTCTTAAATGTATTATAAGAGATTTTAGATTTATCTTATAAATGTGTGCATCACCAATATCATTAAAATTTTAGCTAGTGGTTTTCGCATCATAAGATAGAGAAAGAGAAAAAAATCTGCCTAAAAATGTTACCAATGAGACATCTAAAATTTGTGTTATTTTTTGAAGTCTAGAAAAAAATTAATGGATGTTTATCTCTAGGGTATTGTTAGGGAAACTGAAATTGTAACTTAAAAAATACATTCTGGTTAATTTATGTTGCTGTTGTGCGACCAGAAATTTCTTTATTACTAAGTAGACTCAAAGTATATATAAATGGATGAAAATAAAACAGACGCCAAAAGTTGGAAGCATGATTTGGAGTACAATAGTCTTCCTATGTTAACAGGATCTATGTTCAGGACCCTGAAGTGGATACTTGAAACCACAGATAGTACTGAAACCTATATGCACTATAGGATAAGTGATTAGCAACAATAGCTAATAATGTTAAGTGAGCAAGCATAACAATATACTGTAATAAAAGTTATGTAAATGCAGCCTCTTTCAACATATCTTGTACTATACTTACTCTTCTTGTGATCTGTCCGTCTGATAACTGAGATGGCCAGTAAGTAACTATTGGATGGGGAGCATAGACAGCATGAACTCACTGGACAAACTAATGATTTATATCCTGGGCAGGAATAACTGGGACGACATTTGATTTTATCACGCTTCTCAAAACGGTACTCAATTTACAACACGGTTGTTTATTTCTGGAATTTTCCATTTTACATTTTTGGACCACAGTTGACTATGGGTAACTGAAACCACTAAAGTGGAGAGAGGGAGGAGGTGGAAACTCTGCTGAATTCCTTAATATCTAATTGCATGTTATTTTAAATATTATCATGTAGTAAAATTGACTTTTCAAAAATTGGTATACAGTTTTACAAATTTTAGAGCATTTAGAGTTGAATCAACACCACTACAAAAAGAAAGCTGTATAGTTCCATGACCGGAAACAATGTTTCCTATGGCTTTTCTTTATAAGTAACTTATTTGATAGACATTTTAAAAGAGATTTATTGCAAAAGAGTTCACATATCACAAAATTTGTTCACATATGGTATGTGAAAAAGAATTCACATACCATAAAATTTGCCAATTTAATGTGTACAATTTGGTGGATTTTAGTGTATTCAGAGAATGTATCACTGTAAAGTCAGGGTTCTCCTGACAGGAAAGAAGGGAAGGAAGGGAAAGAAGGAAAGAAAGGAAGGAAGGGAAGGAAGGGAAGGAAAGAAAGAAGGAAGGGAGGGAGGGAAGGAGGGAGGAAAGAAAGAAGGAAGGAAGGACGGACGGACGGACGGACGGAACGAACGAACGAACGAAAGAATGAACGAACGAAAGAAAGAAAGAAAGAAAGAAAGAAAGAAAGGGAAAGAAAGAGCGAGCAAGCCAGGGAAGTCCATGGTGTAACTCTCAGTCTGTGATCTAAGGACTGAGAACCCAAGGGGTGAGAGGGGCACAGGGATTGTGGTGGTGCAAGTTCCAGTGTCCAAATGGCTGGAGTTCTAATGTCCAAAGGCAGAAGAAGAAGGGTGCCCCAGCTCTAGAATACAGAGTGAATTCAGCTTTCTGGTGCCTTTTTGTTGCATGTGGACTTTTCATCCCATTGAATGGTGCCTGCTTATATTGAGAGCAGATCTTGTTTACTCAGTTCTCTGATTCAAATGCCAAGATTTTCAGAAACACCCTCTCATATATGCCTAGAAATAATGTTTTTCCAGCCATTTGTATATTCCCTTAATCCAGTACAGTTGATACCTAAAATTAACCATTGTAACCACCATCATCATGATTTATTTTTAGAACATTTTCATCACTCTTCAAAAAACAATCTACCCACTAGTACTCACTTTCCACACTTACCTTCCATAACTCTAGGCAACCACTAATCAATTTACTTTCTGTTTCTACAGATTTGCTTTTTCTAGACATTTTCTATAAATGAAATTTTTACTGTAAATTTAATTTCTTGCAACTGAATTCTTTCCCATAGCACTAAGTTTTCAGCTAATTAGTTACTCATGCAGTAATGTCACAGGATCCTTAGGATATCTCTTCACCAGCCAGAAACCTCTGTGGCTGATGTGCCTTCTGCTTGTGCATTGTGTGCGCCCATTGGGCTCATTCTGTCCACTCGGCCTGCCTGGCTATGCTTGGCTCATGCTATCTGCCTAGCTTCCACATAGGCCAGGATGAGCCAGGCACAGAGTGGTGAGGAGTGTGTGAGCGAGCACAAGATCAAGACACTGCTCACAGCCAAGTGTGCCAGCTGTGGGAGGGTGGGCAGTGCCAGGCATTGGCACAGGTGCTGGCTCCATGCGAGGCTATGGCTGTACAAGGCATACTGCAAGTGGCTTTCACTGTGGGAACCAGGGAACTCAGTTCCATCTAGAAGCTTGGAGGAACCAGGAACCACAGAGCCCCAAAGAGGGTGTCACAGCTCTGGCCCGGGAAGACCCTAGGTCTGGGCTCCCCCAGGGGTTGCACCTCTTTTCTCCTTCTCATCACCTGCAACACAGTGAGTGGAGGGCATGTTTCAGCCCCGTTTGTGTTACGGCTCTTTCATTCCCACCATTTGGCAGGTCCCATGTTCTTGTTCCACATCCAGGAAGAATGATGTATGTGAACAACTGGAGGGTGAGCAAGGTGGAGACGCACTTAATTGAGTGACAGAACAGCTCTCAGGTGACCCAAAATGGGTAGCTCCTTTCTGCAGGTCAGTCATCCTGATGAGTGGCCAGCCGTCAGTGGAGAGAAGACCAATGGTGGGGAGCTGCTTCCTGAAGCAGTTAATCCTGATGTCTGTGTGGTGAGTTTGGCTGAGTCCAAGGTTTTTATGGGCTCAGTAGGGAGGAAGTATGTCCTGACTGGTCTGTGGATGGCCATGGGTGGGTCCAGAAAAAGCGCCATAAGTTCTTACTCTGGGCAGTAGATTCCACCCAGAACTAGCAGCCCAGCCCCCAGGCTTCAGGCCACCTGCTGACTTGAAGCCACCTTCAAGTTTCACCTGAACCCATCCCTTTCTGCTCAGGATCCTGCCTGGTTCCTGCCATAAACATGCCATCTATGGCCACCAGGCTGCTTGTGCTGAGGGGTGCTGGCAGGCCCACACCAAGCTGCTCTTAGCCCCCTGGCCTCCCTCCCTGAGCTTACAGGTGTCAAAAGTTTCAGAGGGGGCCAAGGCAGCAGGGATGGGACTAACATGTTAGTGCAAACCTGGCTGGGTCACAACAGCATCTGGCCTCAGCTTCAACTTTGCTCCAAAATTGGAGTGGGCACCAGGAGCAGTGAGAGTCCAAGGAGTGGGAACAGGCACTTCCAAGCCTGCTGGGCTTGGGGACTTCCTGGGCCCCCAAGAGTGCAGGGATGGCCAGGTATGGAGCTGCAGCTAGATGACTGAAGCTATACCCGGGAGCACCGGGCTCCTGCTCCTTCAAGTTGTTAGGGGGCATGGCTCCTGCCTGTTCCCAGCTCCTGCCAGCCCTGTGGAGCATGCAACTTGAGCCGTGCCTTCCCCAATGAGCTGGTTTCTTCCCAGCAGCTGAACGAGATGGGCTGCTGCTGCCATCAGTAACTAGTTAATGCTTAATGATCTGTGCCATTGGTATTCTAGGAAGAATAGTTGGACAATATATTAGTCCATTTTCACACTGCTATAAAGACATACCTGAGACTGGGTAATTTATAAATCAAAGAGGTTTAATAGGTTTAGTTGATTCACAGTTCCCCATGGCTAGGGAGGACTCAGGAAACTTGCAATCCTAGTGGAAGGGGAAGGGGCACATCTTACATGGTAGTAGGCAAGAGAGAGAAAGCAAACAAGAGAAGGGGGAAGAGCCCCTTATAAAACCATCAGATCTTGTGAGAACTCACTATATGAGAGCAGCATGGAGGAAACTGCCCCCATAATACAATTACCTCCCACCAGGTCCCTCCTCAACACATGGGGATTATGGGGATTATAATTCGAGATGAGATTTGGGTGGGGACACAGAGCCAAACCGTATCAGAGAACCTACTAAAGTCTTAATTAATTCACACTAAGAGAAAAAAATCTATGTCTGGTAAACAGAATTGGGATTTTAATCAACACCACAGAAAGTCATTATCTCCAAACAAATGTCCTTTTACCTAAATGATCTACTGGTGAAATTTCTGGTTCCTATTCTTGTGACTGTCTTGGGGAACTAGAGGTTTTATTTCCCAAGGAGAATTTTTTCCACAAAGAGAAAAAACAATTTCATTGCTTTTCCCCTCTGTGTTCAAATGCTCTTCTTACTGCTGGACCAGTTTACCTGAAGGTGGCACCCCTAGGCAATGTAGACTCACCACCAGCACTTGGCTATAAACTCACAAAAGCAGTAGCTATGCACAGGCAACTTCCTTCTAGAAACCTCTAAACCAATCTCCACCTCACTTACTACCACGTGTCTTTTGTAGTTGTACTATAATAGCAGCTCATAGTTAGCTTATAGATATTCTTGTAAGCTCAGACTTTTCCACCTGCTCCAATAGTAGAGGAAAGCTTGCAAGTCACATTTTTTTGATTTTTAACTCTCTTATACTTTGCTCTCATTATTTTCTTCCAACTCCTTTGCTTTTTTAAGATACATTTAGATATCTTACTGTATTTTAATTTTATTTTTGAAAATCGCAGTTTATTAAATCTAAAGTTTTAACTTTCTGTACATTGAATAACTTCACTAATACAATGATTTACAATTTACCAATGACTTTGGACAAAATTTAAATGACTCATAAAATCCATTCAACACATTATAGCAATTTAGATTGATTAATAAAATAGTTCTTCAGTCAAATAATTTCTGAAATCAAGTTGATAACAGACAGCAAAAAGAAAAAAGTGTATATTTTCACTCTGAAGTATTTCTACTTTACTTTTTTTGTCTGTTTGCACAAAATTTGCAATTCCATGTAGATACATTAAAAGTGTCTTAGAATTGTGAGTGCTTAAAAATATTTCTAAATTTGAAAGCTACAGCCTCTATATTTATTGGTTTTGTAGCTTGCTTAGATGCGGTTAAACAGTAAGTATGCACTGTAATAAAACTATAGTACATTTCTATTCTTAGTTTTTTAATTTAGTAAGACTAAGAAAACTGTTCGTCATGTCAATGTTCTACCAAATTTATACTTGTATTATCACTGCAAAATAGTGTTAATGTTAAATTTTTAAACTTTATTTACTATAGCATTTATGGTATTCATAAATGTTTAAATATGAAAAAATAAACTCCCAAAGCTTTATTTTGAATTACAAATAAAATTTTAAAATAAATTTTATTGTCACTGTCTTTAATGGATTTTTTTAAAAGAATCACCTGATAAGTTATATAACAGATGTTATTTAACTGTTTGTGATCTTTTTCAGCTAATGCAGCCAACGTGGTAACAGCTCTTTCATTTTTAAGAGTGCAAACAAAAAAGTTTTAGACTTGAAAATGAATAAAATTAATTGAGAAACACAGTAAATTGTTCTAACGAAAAGTCAAGCTTTACAAAGTGGTATGTAAATATGCTTACTATAGCTTTTGAAATGCCTCATAAAAATAAGACTACATTAACTGTTCCCAGCAATGCCGTAGGTTTTATCATCAGTGAGTGGCCTCCATTCTGACCTTGATAGAAAGTATTAATTATGCCAAGTCTAAAAATAACTGTGAAACAAGAAACTGGTTATTCCAGGTGGATTTTCATATTTGATTGCATATTGAAATGGGTTTAGTTCACTGTGCCTGCTCTCCCACATTATTGGGCTGGTGACTCTCAAACTATCTATAGAAGGAAAATATCTTTGTAAAATAAAGTCTAAATCAATTAGATAATGAAATAAAATAAAAGAGCAAGGATACAAAATAAAAGTTGATTTTGTTATTAGAGACAATTAAAAAAAAATACTTGGTGAGAATGGTACAGAAGTTTAAAAAAGTTTTCTCTCATCATATAGAGGACTGGTTAACAGCTTAAGGTACTACACCAGTTCACTAACCAGTATTGTATTAGACAACTTCTAGTGCTAACCATGGCAGTATTTGAAAATACAAAATGTGCCTTCCAAATATATTCTTGCTTATTTTGTTTTATGTTTTATATTTTTAAAGTTTTTAAAATACTTTTTATTACTACAAATCACTTAGAATTAGAATCTCACTCTGTTGCCCAGGCTGAAGTGCAATGGTGCAACTGTAGCCCACTGCAACTTCAATCTTCTGGACTCAAGTGATCCTCCAGCCTCAGTCTCCTGAGTAACTGGAGTAACAGATATGCAACACCATGCCTGGGTATATTTTAAATTTTTTTTGTAGAGATGGGGTCTTGGTATGTTTCTCTGGCTGTTCTCAAACTCCTGGCCTTAAGACATCCTCCTGCCTCAGCCTCTCAAAGCATTGATATTATAATCATAAGCCACCACACCTGGCCTATGTTTCATATTTTTGAACCATGCATGTGTAAAGACACACAAACAATAAATACACAGCTCCAAAATTCATACAAAGTAAATAGGTTTTGTAGCCACTAACCATAAAAAATGTTATTGTTTGTCAATTAAAAATTCCCAACTCCCTAGAATTCCTGTCTGTGGCCCGTTCTCATCCAAATACCTTTCTCCACATAGGCTACTACTCTACTGATCTCTAATGTGATTGGTTTACTTTCTTAAAAATGTCATACAGCTGAATCACACATTCTGTAATATTTGGCATTATTTTTCCTTCATGCAATATTATCACTATCAGATATGACCATGCTATTATTTCCATTACTATACATTCACTATTGTATAAATAGATCTCAACGTAGTTGGTCACTTTTCTTTTGAGAAACATTTGTGTTATGTATAGATTTCTGGTAGAAATACAACCATAATCAGTTGGTCTAGATTATAGATAATTTTATTTGTTTTTTATGCTGCTATTAGCTTAACAATTACTACAGATTTATCAGTTTAGACAATACAAGTTTATTGTTGTTCAGATCTGTAAGACATGAATCTGACATGGTCTCACCCAAACTAAGACCAAGGTGTCAACATGGCTGTGTTCATTTCTGGAGACTGTAGGAATAAATATAATCCCTCCTCATTTGGGTTGTTGGCAGAATCCAAGTCTATGTGGTTGCAGAACAGTGGTCTCTGTTTTCTTGCTGGCTATAAACTGAGGGTCATATGCAGCTTTTAGAAACTGCCTCATCCCATGGTTCCTGGACCTTTTTCTTCATCTTCAAAGCCAGTATTTGTGGGTCTAGTCCTTACACAGAATCTCTCTGATTCTTTTCCCGTCTCTTCCCTCTCTGACCAATTATCTCCAATAACTGATGTAAATAGATTGAACCCACTCAGAAAATACAGGTTAGTCTCCCCATCTCAAGGTGTATAAATTTAATCACATCTGTAAAATCATTTTTACTAGCTAACATACAACTTCAGGGGTTTAAAGTGTGAACATCTTTGGAAGGCCATTATACTTACCACAATAATGCAGAAGTCCAACTATTGTTGGGCTTTCAAATGGTTTTCTAATCTGTTTGTACCAATTTATATTTTCACTAGCAGTGTAATATGGTTTGGCTCTGTGTCCCCACCCAAATCTCATCTCAAATTGTAATCTCCACATGTCAACAGAGGGATTTGGTGGGAGGTGATTGGCTCATGGAGGCAGTTTTCCCCATGCTGTTCTTCTGATAGTTATGGAGTTCTCATGAGACCTGATGGTTTAAAAGTGACAGTTTTCCCTGCACTCTCTCTCTCTCGCTCTTGCTGCCATGTAACATATGCCTTGCTTCACCTTTACCTACTGCCATGATTCTAAGTTTCCTGAGGTCTTCTCAGCTATGTAGAACTGTTAGTCAATTAAACCTTTTCTTTTTATAAATTACCCAGTCTCAGGTAGTAGCTTTATAGCAGTGTGAAATGGACTAATACAAAAGATTGGTACCAGGAGTAGGGTACTGCTATAAAGATAACCTGAAAATGTGAAAGGTTCTTTGGACATGGCTAACAGGCAGAAGCTGGAATAGTTTGGAGAACTCAGAAGAAGACAAGAAGATATGGGAAAGCTTGGAACTTCCTAAAGACCTGTTGAATGGTTTTGATCAAAATGCTGAGAGTGATATGGAAAATGAAATGAAGTCCAGCCTGAGGTGGTTTAAGATAGAGATAAGGAACTTATTGGGAAAATTTGCAGCCTGACATGTGGTGGAAAAGAAAATATCATTTTCTGGGCAGAAATTCAAGCTGGTTGCATAAATTTGAATAAGTAATGAGGATCCTAATGTTAATAGCCAAGATGATGTGAACAATGTCTCCAGAGCATGTCAGAGAACTTAATGACAGCCCCTTCCATCACAGGCCCAGAGGCCTAGGAGGGAAAAATGGTTTTGTGGCCAGGGCTCAGGGCCCCACTGCTCTATGAAGCTTTGGGCCTTGGTGGCCTGTGTCCCAACCTCTCCAGCTCCAGCCTTGGCTAAAAGAGGCCAAGGTACAGCTCAGGGCATTGTTTCAGAGAGTGCAAGCTCCAAGCCCTAGTGGCTTTCACACGGTGTTAAGCCTGCAGGTACACAAAAGACAAGAGTTGAGGTTTGGGAGCCTCCACCTAGATTTCAGAGGATGTATGGAAACACCTGGATATTCAGCCAGAAGTCTCCTGCAGTGATGGAGCCCTCATGGAGAACCTCTACTAGGGCAATGCAGAGGGGAAATTTGGGGTCAGAGCCCCCACACTGAGTCTCCACTGGGGCACTACCCAGTGCATCTCTGAGAAGAGGGTTACCACTTTCCAGACCCCAGAATAGTGGAACTACTGACAGCTTGCACTGCGCACTTGGGAAAGCCACAGGCACTCAATACCAGATGCTCAATGAAAGCACCCACAGGGGCTATAAACTGCAGAGCCACAGGGGGAGGAGCTTCCCAAGGCCCTGGGAGCACATCCCTTGCATCAGCTCTGGACATGAGACATGGAGTAAAAGAAAATGTTGGAGTTTCAAGATGGGAACATTTATCCAATGTTTGTACCCCCATTGTATCCTGGAAGTAACTAATTTGTTTTTTGTTTTGTTTTGTTTTACAGGCTCATAGGCATAAGTGACTTGCCTTGTCTCAGATGAGACTTTGGACGTGTGCTTTTGGGTTAATGCCAGAAGGAATTAAGACTTTGGGGGCCTGTTTAGAAGGCATGATTGGTTTTGAAATGTGAAAAGCAATAAAATTGTGGAGGGGTCATGGGTAGAATGATATGGTTTGGCTCTGTGTCCTCATCCAGATCTCCCCACAAATTGTAATCTTCATCTGTCAAGGGAGAAATGTGATGGAAGATGATTGGATCATGAGAGAGGTCATTCCCACGCTGTTCTCATGATAGTGAGGGAGTTCCTACAAAATCTGATGGTTTAAAAGTGGCAGTTTACCTTCCCCCCCCCCCTCTCTTGCTGCCATGTAAGTCACGCCTTGCTTTCCCTTAGCCTTAATCATGATTCTAAGTTTCCTGAAGCCTTCCCAGCCATGTGGAACTGTGAGTCAATGAAACCTGTTTTCTTCATAAGTTACCCTGTCATGTATCTGTTAATATAAGGTATATGGCTCATAACTTTTAGTCATTTTGAAAGGTATGTATGTATGTATCTAATAATAATTTTAGTTTATACTTACATTACAACATGAAGTTGAGTACCTTTTTGTTTATTTACTGGCCATTTGGGTATCTGCTTTTGTAGATCTACAAACCAATGTTACTCTTTTTTATGAGGTAGGAGTCAACAGTAATTTATTTCACAAGAATATCCAATTGACTAAGTACTATTTATTGGAAAAAAATTATCTTTTGAAATAAACCAACTATTGATAGATGTGCAGGTTTATTTCTGGACCACTGTTTTGGTTCCTTTGGCTTACTCCTCCATTCTTGTACCAACACTACTGTTTGCCTTACTACAGTTTTATGGTAAGTATTAACACATGGTAGTCTAAGTTCCCCACGGTTCTGATTCTTCAAATCGCCCTTCTTTATTAGCTTGTTGCACTGCCACATGTATTTTAGAATTAGCTTCTCAGTTTACACAGGGACACACATATGTGCGCACACACACACAGTTTGGGATTTAATTATTTTTACATTGAAATACTAGATCATTTTGTGGAAAATTGAAATCACTGCATGGTATAGTCTCTCATTTATTTAGTGTTATTTAATTTCTCTCAGTAGTGTTTGATTGTCTTCTGTGTATAATTTCTACACATATTTCATTAGTCTTACATCCTGAGTTCATATTAGATGATACTATAAAACTATTTTAATATAACTATAATTGTTTCAACTTCATAAAAATATAATTGATTTTGGGGGTACATTTTTATGATCAATGTTTTTCTCTTATATTGATATTTATGGAATGCTAGTCTTATTAAATGTGTTGCAAATTGTTCCAAACAATTATTTTTCCTCTATTTTCTGAAATAGAGTGTATGAGATTGAAATTATTTCTGTAAGTGTTTGATTAAGTTTACCAATGCAGCCTACTTGTCTTGGCATTTGCTTTCTGGAAAGATTTTATTTATAAATTATTTATTAAGTTCAGAATTATTATTTATTATCTTTCTTTTGTTCTTGAGTAAATTTTAATAATTTGAATATTTTAAATAATTGTTCTACTTCATCTATGTTTATGGGCATAAAGTTAAATCATATTTTCTTTTAGTATCTTTAGAATGTCTTGGGATGTCTTCTTTTTCATTTGTGATATTGGTCATTTGTGTCTTTATTTTCCCTTGATCAATTTAGCTCTAGGTTTCTCATTTTTATTGATCTTTAAAAACGTTTTGGTTTACAAAAATTTTCTCTAATATGTTTCTGATTTTCATTTCATCTTTTATATTACTGTGGGCTTCATTTGCTCTTTTATTTATATTTTTAAGGTATGAACATAAATGACTATTTGAGAGCTTTCTTATTTTCTTTATATAATTTTGTAGATCTAGGTTTTCCTGTAAGATCTGTTATAGGTATGTCTAAATATTACTCATATTATTATTTTATTTTCATTAACTTCAAAATATTTTATATTTCTTCTTATGATTTATTCCCCTAGGCATATAGATTTCAAATATCTGATTTTTTTCAGATATTTTCTGTTATTGATTTAAAATTTACTGCTATAGTTGTCACATAACATATGTCATATGAGTTGGCTATTTTTAATATATCATATTTATGCCTTAGAATTTAGCCTGTCTTGGTGAATACTCCTTGTGTACTTGAAAAGGATATGTAGTTTGGTCTTTGGGGGTGAAATTGTCCAATAAATATTAATTCTGGCAGGTTGCTTTTTTGTGTTGATTAGGGCTTCTATATACTTAAAAGTTTTTCTCCAGTTTTGAAAAATCAACTACTTGTAGAAGATTATGAGAAGTTCAAACTCTAATTTTGGAGTTTTCTAAATTACTTTTCTCTTTTATCACATTTTACTTAATTTTGAAGCTCAATTAATGATTTTATACAAAACTGAGTTTTTAATGTCTTTTGATAAAATCATGTCTTTATCATTATGAAATACCCTTATTTATCCTCAGATATATTCCTTTTTTGAAGTCTACTTTCTTGGATATAAATATAGCAACTTTACTTTCTTGTAAGTTATTGCACAGTAGAACTTCCATGCCTTGTGTTTTCTTAATTTAAAGTGGGGTCCTTTTAGACAGTCAATTGTTGGGTATTGCTTTTATTAATTTTCTTTTCTTTTCTCTTTCTGAGATGCAGTCTTGCTCAGTCACCAGGGCTGGAGTGCAGTGGCTCGATCTCCACTCACTGAAAGCTCTGCCTCCCACGTTCACGCCATTCTCCTGCCTCAGCCTCTCCAGTAGCTGGGACTACAGGCACCCGCCACCATGCCGAGTAATTTTTTTTTATTTTTGTATTTTTAGTAGAAGTGGGGTTTCACTGTGTTAGCCAGGATGGTCTCCATCTCCTGACCCCATCTCAGCCTCCCAAAGTGCTGGGATTACAGACGTGAGCTACCGCGCCCGGCTGCTTTTATTAATTTTCTTATCTCCACTTTTTATTTGGAGTATTTATAACATTTGCATGTAATAATATTACTAATATTGCCAGATTTCAATCTGCCACTTGCATATGTATCTTGCATTTGTACACTCTGTTTATTGTTTCTTGTTTTCATTCCTTTATTCCATTTTTTGGATTGAGTAAGAATTTTTTTAACCTTTTCATTTCATTCCACTATAAACTATATAGTTGTTTTATATATTTTGTATGGTGTTTTGGTAGTTTAAAATGGGAGGCTAAGTCCAGTTCCTGTTATTTCACCACAGATGGAATTTACACGTGCTTTCAGTAGGTTACTTTGGACATAGCCAGTGTAAGAGAGCCTACATTGGAGGATTACTTTACAAAATTAGTTTTTTTCCATCAAAGGAATGATTTTTCAACATAAATGCTTGATACTTATTTCTTTTCAGATCCATAATCTATATCTAATATGTTGCTTTTTGAGTTCTACCTACCACTAACATATGTATATTGGGATCAGTGATTTAGCTAGTAGTCACAGATGTTACTAGAATGTTTGTTTTGTATATTCATTTCTAATAAAACAATAATATTATCTACATAGATTAGATAAAACATATCTAATAAAACAATATTTGAAAGTTCAATAAAAATGTCGTTTTGTGTCTTATTAAAGTGTATCTATATCAAGATATTTGTAGGAAAGCAAGCTATGCCATTGTACCCTTACCAGAATGATGTATTTGAAGACATATTCTGTAAGTGTTCTTGGCATTGCAGAATATGTGTCACAAGATAAAACACAACTTTTTTCCCCAAATTAATGCTAATGACTGTTATTAGCCTTAACAATTTAATTGTATTGGCCTATCTGTACTCATTTAGCAATTAAATCTAGAATCAGCTGCTTGAATAACGTTCACCAATTTTATTAGATTTTAAAAGTAGTATGAATTAATTGCAGAAATAATAAAATATAAAAATATTTTAAAATATAGACAAATACTGCTTACAAGGATAACCACCATTAGCATTTCAGAGCATATTGTGTTTTTCTTTTTCTTTCAACAAAATTGTTCATATAATATTTGTATTGTTTGGCTTTCTACTCTTGTAATTGAATTAATCATAAATATGTCCCACGTCACTAAATATCTGTATGTAAGATGTATTTTCATAGTAAACCTAATTCTGGATGCTTAGGTTGTTTCCAACAAAAAAGCTCCCAACATGCTAATAAAGTAGCAGTCTATTTTGGTAGGTGAAAAATGACTTTTACTCTTTGTAAATTTTGCTGGGTACTGTGAGGTTTATATAATATATATTCAATACATATACATGTAATATGTACTCAGTAAATAATTGTTAGTTAGAAAATAAGAATATGTGGAGAATGATATCTGCTACACTCATTTTAAAACTAAGTAATGCCCTATGTAGAATTTTACTGCCTTAGCTTTGAAACATTTTATATAGGCAGATGTTCTTAGTTTAATTGTTTATGTAGAACACATTTTTCCTACAATTCAGTTGACTCAGAAGTTGACCTAAATAATAGTCAAGTGATTTTAATAGAATATTCATATTGAATGCCTACTATGTTCTGTGCACTATAGTAATCACTAGGACAACAGACACTAAAGCAAAACACGTTATCATTTATCAAAGACCCTAGGCCCCAAAACTACTAGTTCAATAAATGACAATAATTATTCTCATTACTCTGGCATGACTAGTATAGACTCAGAATTAAAGTAACTTCCTATCTAGCAAAGAGTGAAAAGATTACAACTTTGCACTTTAATTAACTTCAGTAAACAGAAAATCAACCTTTTCTCCTGAGGGGGAATTCAGTTGCCTAATTTTAAAATGATAAATAACATTTCTTAAATACTATGTAATTTATTCAAGCATAAAAGTAAATTATAGATGTCTTTCAAAATTCAGCTCATAGTTATGAATTTTTAAGTATCAAATTATGTGATCTGCACAAATTCTTTCCCTTTAAACTGATGAATTCATGAAAAAATTTAAAAGAGAAGAAATACGTAAGTAATATTCATGTATTAATGTGTATTCCCTCCAAAGGTGGGCAATGGGAAATGGCAAATGTTATTTTCACAAGTCCCAGGAAATCACATAACATTCTATTGAGATTCAAAAGAGAAAATCCTTGCATTTTAATATTTCAGTGGCAAATGCTCTCATAATTAATATCTGCTTTTAAATTAGGTATAATTTTGAAACATCTATTGAGTCTAAGTGAACATATTTTTTCTAATAATGTTTCAAATAATTTACTAATTCTTTAAGTGTTCTTAGCATTGCAGAATATTTGTCACATATTTTGGCTGAGATCCACTTTCTATAATAGCCAACCTTAGTTGAATACTTCCTATCATATAAAGTCTTATATGAGCAATATAGGATTTAATATTAATAGAAAGTTCATATTCATATATATGAATAATAATGTAAAATGATTTTTAATTTTATTTTATACAGGAGGACACAGACTTAGAAAGTTGATGTAGCATAAACAGAATAAGCATTTTTTTATTTCTCTCTCCTGAAATTTCATATGAATGATAGTTACTATTTTTGCAAGTATTATTCTTCATCAACAAAAAAATGAGAGAGTCTAGTGATAAACCTCAGGATTTCAATGTTTTCTGGGAAAGAGAAAGTAGATGGAGAAATACAGATGCGTTACCGTGACAGATGAAACCTACAGTTAAGAAGTGCCCTTGGGCCGGGCGCGGTGGCTCAAGCCTGTAATCCCAGCACTTTGGGAGGCCGAGACGGGCGGATCACGAGGTCAGGAGATCGAGACCATCCTGGCTAACACGGTGAAACCCCGTCTTTACTAAAAAATACAAAAAACTAGCCGGGCGAGGTGGCGGGCGCCTGTAGTCCCAGCTACTCGGGAGGCTGAGGCAGGAGAATGGCATAAACCCGGGAGGCGGAGCTTGCAGTGAGCTGAGATCCGGCCACTGTACTCCAGCCTGGGCGACAGAGCGAGACTCCGTCTCAAAAAAAAAAAAAAAAAAAAAAAAAGAAGTGCCCTTGACTGGAGTGCATGGACAAGAATACTTGCCAGCATGGCGGTGCCCAAGAGGAGCTCCAGACTCAAGGATGGCAGGTGCAACAGAAAGCATATTGAGGAGCAAGGCTGAAAAGAATGAGATAAATACTGAAGTTCTTTCTATGAACTTCCAACAACTCATTCCTAAATTATGATTGCAAGAATACTTACCACTAAATCTTAGGTCAATAGGTGAGTTTTTCCTTCTTTTAAACCTCAAGCAAATTATCTTAACTTACCTGAATTATCTTGAGAAGATTAGTATATATTTTTTGTAGTGGGTTGAATGGCAGTCTCCCAAAAGATATGTCTACTCAGAATCTGTAAATGTTTCCTTATTTGTAGAAAAGTAAAAGGCCTTTCAAATTTAATTAAGCTAAGATTCTCTCCATAAGATCATCCTGGATTGTGCTGGTGGTCCCTAAATCCAATGAAGAAGGAAAAATCCATAAAAAAGAAGAGAAGACAGATACAGACAGAGCCATATGAAGGTGGAGGCAGAGGTTGCAGCTGTGTGACATCAAGCTAAGTATTGTCAAGGACTGATTGTAGGTACTGGAGTCTGGAAGAGGCAGTAATGATTCTCATTTAAAGCCTTCAAAGGGACTGTTACTGCTGACACCCTGACTTCAGATTTCTGGTCTCTAGAATTGCGATAGAATAAATTCCTATTGTTTAAAGCCATCAGATTTGTGGTAATTTATTATAGCATTCCTAGGAACTAAACCAATGCTACATCAGGTAAAAAGCCCTCTAATTACTGGCAATTTAAATTCAAAGACGTAATGGACAGCTATTTGCTTTAAACAAACGACATCACATACAGGGAGCTCTGAAACAGACATCTCTGCTTCATTCTAAAATATGAGTGGATCTAAAATATTTAACCATTTGTTTGAGAAAAATCTATAGTTGCAGGGAAAGAACAAGATAAACCAGGAAGAAATATAAGTGTCTTAGAAAAAAGATGATTTCAGTAACAATAATTTAACCACTATCTTCAAGGGCATTTAGGTTGATATTAGGTATTGAATCTATAAACAAAAATAAGACGTTTTTGAATAGGAAAATTCAGAAAAATACGAATTTGAAGGTCACCCAAAAAACTAAAAATAGTATTACCGCATGAACCAGAAATAATTCTTCTCTGTATCTGCCTGAAAGATTTGAAATTGGTATGTTAAAGAGATGTCTACATTCCCATGTTCGTTGCAGGATTGTTCACAATAGCTAAGTTATTAAATCGACCTAAGTGTTCATTAATAAAGGAATGGATTAAGACATATGGTATACACATGCAATGGAATACTACTTAGACTTAAAAAGAAAAATCCTCTGTGACTTGTGACAACATTGACATAATTGGAGAACATTATGCTAAGTGAAATAAGACAAACATAGAAAGACAAACATAGAAAGACAAACACTGCATGTTCTAAGTTACATGTAGAATCTAAAACAACTGATGTCATAGAAGTTTAGAGTAGAATAGTGATTATGAGGGGTTGGAGGAGGGGTTTGGGAGAATGGGGAGATGATAGTCAGGATAGAAAGCCTCAGTTAAGTAGAAAAATACATATTTTTAGAAAAATAGCACAGCATGATGAATATAGCTATAAATGAGTACTCTATATTCAACATTACTGAGAGTAAATCTGTAATGTCCTCATCACAAAAAAGTCAAAATTGTTTTATTCAAACAAAGTTTTCAATATGACATACAAATTAATATATTGACTAGATACATTGAAGGGTTAATAGATGATGTAAGGGCCCTTCCTACAATTCAAAGACAGATGCAATGCCATGGGAAGTATTGCCAACATGCAATTAATACTTTCAGAAAAGGGGAACAGAGAACATAGAGTAAAATATATATACGTGTGTGTGTGTGTGTGTGTATGTGTGTGTGTGTATGTGTGTGTGTATACATATATATCTCAAATAAACAGTAAAAGAATTGTCTAAAGAATTCTGAAACACATAAATTAGAAAAGACCAAACTTTATGTGTCATAGTGAAATTCAAGTATATAAATCGTAAAAGGAAGGCACTAAACATTTCCAAAGAAAAAGAAATAAAAGCAGGTGTTTTACAAAAGGAATAACAATGAGATAAAGTTCAAGTGTCTCATCACCAATTCTAAGTACTAGAACATAATAGAGGAAGCCCTTCAAATTTGAAAGGATAAATATAATTAATGTAGACTAATTATATTCCCACAAAATGTTGAATCAATTGTTATTGCAGAATAAAAACATTTCTTCACATGCCGTGCCTCCTTAAAGTTTTCTTTCGCAATAAAATTTTTAAAAGTCACTTGAGAATAGATTGTATTAATAAGAAAGTGACCTAGATGGAGGAATAAAAGGTATGAAAAAATATTTGATGTAAGGAGGAAAACATTGAAGAGAAGCTTCAGCTTCAAAAGTGTTACAGGCTGAGAGGAATCAGTCTAATAAAAATTGAGGAAGAGAGAACTTCAACAGGGTGCTCTTCAGATGAAGGGAATATTTGATAGGATGTGTAAAACAATTATAGTTTCAAATGTATGTCTCTGCAAATAAAGGTTAAGACCAAGAAAATTTGCAAGTGAATGCAAGTGAAAATAAAATATATTAAGAAACTTGAGAAGAAACCCCATGGTTCATGACACTTAAAAACATATCACTGAATTTAACCGGCTAAATTGTGCTGTTTGCTAAATTTTTAAATTTGGAATAATGTAAATTCACAGGAAGTTGCAAAGATAGTATATTCCTTTTACCATGTTTCCCCCAATAATTACATTTTTGCTAACTATAGTAGAATATAAAAAACTGACAGATTGACACTCATACAATGTGTATGTACAAATCATTGTCAGTGTGTCACATGGATAAATTTATGTAAGCACCACAGTGATCAAAATACAGAATTATTTTATCTTCCTAATGTTACTCCCACCTACCCACCTTTCCAATACCCAGGCAACAAATAATTCATTCTCAATACCTATTTTCTTATTTAAGGATGTTATACAGCTGGAATCATACCATCTTTTTGACTTTTTTTGGTTACACACACAATAATACCCTTGAGTTCTATGCACATTTTTAGATGTATAAATATTTTTGTATTGCTGAATAGTAATCTATGGCATAGATATACCATAGTTTGGCATATTGATCATTTATCTATTGCAGTGTGTTTTAGTTAACCCATTTTTTTGGCTATTACAAATGAAATTGTTTTGATAAATTATGTAACAGTTTTTTCTGTGGATACAATTTATTCTTTGAAATAAGCATGAATGCTAGGTCATATGGTAAGTATATGATCAGTATTTTAAGACATCATGAAACTTTCCTTCAGATTCCTTCAGAATGACTTTTACATTACCTTCAGAATGTTTTTACATTCCAACCAGTCAGTCGTATATAAATGATCTAATTTATTTGCATCCTTGTAAGAGTTTGTTATCATATTTTATATTTGTTTTTTGGATAGGTATACAGTAATATCTCATAATGGTATCTATTTGCATTTTACTGATGGCTAGTGATGTTCAATATCTTTTATATGTGCTTACCTGTTATCTGTATAACCTGTTTAGTTAAGTGTCTCTCCATGTCTTCTGTCCACTTTCTAATAGAGATATTTGTATTTTTTTCTTATTGTTGAGTTTTAAGAGTTCTTATATAATCTAAAATAAGTCTTTTTTCAGATATGTGATCAGAAACTCTTATTTTCCTAGATTTCTCCTTATATTTTTGTCTTCTTAATCAAGTCTTATATGCAAAAATTTTAAATTCTGATGGAGTCCAAGTTGTGAAATATTATTTTTATGAATGATGCTTTTGGTACCATGGTAACATCTCTTTGTGAAGATCCAGGACTGAAATATTTTTTCCTATGATTTTTTTAGGGAAGTTTTAAAATATTACATTTTACTTTTAAATCTATGATAAATTTTGAGACAAATGTTCTGTAATTTATGTGGGTTAGATAAACATTTGTTTTTTTATATGAATATCCAATTTTCCCAGCGTGATGTGTTGAAAAGATTATTTTTCCTTTATTGCACTGTTTTTTAACACATCAGCACTCAAATTTGTGTATTTGTGAAGGGTTAATTCTGACTATTCTATTCTGTTCCATTGATCTGTGGATTACTGTACCTATTTGTTTTGAAAGTGTTAAGAGTGATTCATAAGATTATGTTATCATTTTATAAAATTGTTTACTTTTATTACTTCCTTTAATTTCCACATAAATTTTGGAACAATCATGTCTATATTTACAAAAATTTCCAGGGATTTTGATAAATGCTGTGTTAAACTTGTACATCAATTTCAGAAAAAATGACAATTTACTACATTAAGTCTTTCAATCCATGAATATGGTATGACTTTTTATTTAATTAAATCTTCATTAATATTGTTTATCAGTGGTTGCAAATTATTTTTTCTTTTGATATCCATGTGTTCATCAATAGAGATATAATTGCTTTTGTATATAAGTCTTGTATTATGAAACTTTGCTGAACACACTTATTAGTTCTATTTGCTATTTAGTATATAACTTGGTATTTTCTCTGTAGACAATCATGTCACCTCCTTGTATGGAAATATTTATTACTTTCTTTGATGTGTATGACTTTATTTTTGTTTCTTGTCTTATTGTTAAATTTATAACTTCCAGTATCATGTTGAATAGCAGTAGTGAGTGTAGACATGTTTGCTAATAAATTGCTTTCCTCTGAAGATTAGTTGATCTGATATTGATGTCAATCTTGTTTTCCTTTGATAAGTATTTGTGTATATTTATTTTTCTTTTGTTTTAACTTTAATAAGCTGTATGTTCATATCTGAAGCATGATCTTAGGAGAAAAGCATTCATCCTTTAACTATTAGATATAGTATCAACTATAAGTTGTGTTTAAGTTTTTTATCAAGGTGAAAACATTTCTTTCTATTCTTTATTTTATGAGTATTTTTCTTATGATTGGGATTGAATTTTGTCAAATACTGTCTCTGCATCAGTTGCTATGACTATAAAATGTTCTTTTAAGCCTGTAGAGTTAGCGTACTACATGGATTAATATTTGGATATTAAACCAATATTGCATCATTGGTGTAAACTCCATTTGGTCATGGATTTCACACACACATACACACACACAAACGGAGAGAGACAGAAAGAGAGAGAGAGATTGAGATAAACAGAGTCAACTGAAAAAACGTCAAAAAGGTTGTGGAGTTTTTTGTAAGCAGCATATTGTTGGATCACGTTTTTTAAATACATTCTGTCAATCTATAAATTTTAAGAGAGTCATTTAATCCATTCACCTCCAAAGTTATTAAGGGTATCTACAGTTTTTTCCTGTTATTGTTAATTGTTTTCTAGTTGTTTTAATAAATTCTTTGATTGTTTATTTATCTATGTCTCTGTGGTTTGGTAAAAATCTGCAGTGTTATTTGATTCCTTTCTCTCTCTACAGTGTGTCATTGTTTTATAAGCCCTGTGAGTTTTATACATTCATGTGTTTTCATGATGATGAATATACATTTTTCACTTTCATGTTTGAAATGATTTTGGGCATTTCTTCTAGGGCTAGTCTAGTAGCGATGAATTTTCTCAATATTTTCTTGTCTGAGAAAGTTGTTATTTTTCACTCATTTATGAAGATTTTACTTGTTGGAAAAAATTCTTGACTGACAGTTTCCACCCCCCTCCCCAGCACCATTCTGGCTGGGCGCGGTGGCTCATGCCTGTAATCCCAGCACTCTGGGAGGCCAAGGCCAGTGGATCACGAGGTCAGAAGGTCAAGACCATCCTGGCTAACACGGTGAAACCCCATCTCTACTAAAAATACAACAAATTATCCAGGCATGGTGGGCAGGCACCTGTAGTCCCAGCTACTCGGGAGGGTGAGGCAGGAGAATGGCATGAACCCGGCAGATGGAGGTTGCAGAGAGCCGTGATCGTGCCACTGGCCTGGACGACAGAGCAAGACTCCGTCTCAAAAAAAAAAAAAAAAAAAAAAAAAAAAGAAGAAGAAGAAAAGGGGAAAAAAAAGAAGTACCATTCCATTCTCTTCTAGCTTCTAAGTATTTGCTGATAAGATCTCGGTCAGTCTAACGAAGTTTTCTTTGCTATTTTTAAAATTAATTTTAACTTTAACATTATACATTCTGATTATATTATGCCATAGTGAAGTACTTTTTGTAATGTGTTTTCATGGGGATTACTTATAATGTATATCTGAATTTCTAACTCCCTTGCTAAACTGGGGAAGTTTTCATCAATTAATGTCTTAAATAGGCTTTCTTAACTTTTTTTATCTCTCTTCCCTCTTTGGAATACTGATAATTCATAAGTTTAGTGGTTTTAGGTAGTCCATAATGTCTCAAAGTCTTTGTTCCTTCTTTTTTGTTCTATTTTTCTTTTTATTTTTTTTCTACCTGGATTATTTTAAAATATTGGTCATCGAGTTCTGAGATTCTTTCTTCTGCTAGGTCTGGTCTATTACTAAAGCTTCAAATGTATTTTGTATTTACTTCAATAAATTTTTCAGTTCTAGAATTTCTGGGTTTTTTTCCCCCAGCATATCAATACCCCTGGCAAATTTCTCATTAATACTCTAAATTGATTTTCTAATTTTATAAATTAGTTTTAACTTACCTTGCCCTTCACTGAGCTTCTTTAAAATCCATATTTTGAATCATTTATCTGGCATTTCAAGGATTTGTTTTGTGTTGAGATCTGTTGCTGGACAAATGTCATGGTCTCTTGGTGGTGAAGTATTTTCTCTTTTTTTCATGTTTTCTAGTATATGTTTTTATATTGATATCTGCATATCTGGTGTAACAGTCACTTCTTCCAATTTGTTGAAACTGCTTTCATAGGGGAAGATTTTTTTCCTGAATCTATACATATGTTTTATCAAAGCTTTAGCTTTGATTTTGGTTGCCTGTGGTAGTGTGATCTCTATGTGAATTCTTTGACAGTAAATGGGGTCACTGGTATCTGTGATTTCCTTGGTGGTTTAGAAGCACCACTGATTACTTCTATTAATAGAAGCAATTATGAAGTTTTGCTTGGAACTAGGACACCAGGTGTGTCAGTCTCTGGGCCCCAGTGGTGACAGCTGTGGGTTGAGTGTTCCTATTCTTAGATCAGGAGCAGCTGACAGTGGCACTGTTGTTAGTGAATCCTGGAGGTCTTAGGCCTACAGGTGGTTTTTTCAAGTTATAGTAGTAGCAGTGGTGGGCTGGATATGTCGGTGGGTTCTCAGGTCCCTGGGCTTATGTATGACTTATATAGCTATATTCATATCTATAATTTATATATGTACAGATATATACAATCTATAGACTTGTATATATAGTATATATGTATATTTTTTACATATCTACATATAACATATATGTAAAGATAGCATACATCTATACATATATAGATAACATATATCTATACATATGTAAGTTAAACAGACTTTACATCAAACAGTAAAATTAAACAAAGACAGTCATTACTTATGATATAGGGATTAATTTAGCAAGAAGATATAACAATTCTAAACCTATATGCACCTCACACTGGAGCACCTAGATATATAAAGCATATATTAGATTTAAAACATATATAATAAGAGTGGTGCACTTTAGCATCCCAATCTCATGTTAGATAGATCATCAAGGCAAAAAAATCAAACACGGAACAATGAACTTAAATTGGACATTAGATCAAGTGGACTGAACAAATATTTACAAAACATTCTACCCAACAACTGCATCATGTACATTATTCTTTTCATACATGGAACATTCTCCATGATAGACAATATATTAGGTTACAAAACCTAAGTCTCAATGATATTTTAATAATCAACATTTTGTGAAATATCTTTCAGACTGCAATGGAGTAAAACTAGAAATAAATACCAAGAGGAACTTCAGAAACTATACATATACATGAAAATTAAATAACATACTCCTGAAGAATTGGGTCAACAAATAAATTAATACAAATTTTAAAAATTGTGAAACAAGTGTAAATGGAAACATAAACTACAAAAACCTGTGTGACACACCAAAATAGTGCTAAGAAGGAAGATTATAGCATGAAATACCTACATCAAAAAGATAGGACTATTACAAATAAACAACCTGACACCTCAAGAAGCTAGAAATGCAAGAACAAACCAAACACAAAATTAGCAGCAGAAAAAATAACAAAGAACACACCAGAACTAAATGAGATGAAGACAAATAATTACAAAGAATCATTGAAATGAAAAGTTGTTTTTACAAAATGATAAACATATGAACAAACCACTAGCTAGCCTAACCAAGAAATAGAATACAAAGGATACAAGTTTAAAAAATTAAAATAAAAAAGGAGACACTACAAATCATAAAACAGAAATACAAAAGATTATTAGATACTATTGTAAAAGATGATAGGCTTACAAACTAGAAAACCTGGAGAGAATGGATGAATTCCTGGAAACAATCTACTGTGACTGAATCAGAAAGAAATTAAAAATATCAAAAATACTAATAATAAGTAGTTAGATTGAATTAGCAAAGAAAAGCACAAGACCAGATGGATCTACTGCCAAAATCTACCACACTTAATAAAAAAAAGTTCCTGAAACTGTTTCAAAAAATTGAGGCAGAGAGAAGTCTTAACTTGCTCTATTATTCTGATACCCAAACCAGATAAAAACACAAAAAAGAAAACTATAGACCAGTATCCCTGATTAACATAGACACAAAAATCCTCAAGAAAATTCTAGCAAACCAAATCCAACAGCACATCAAAAAGATAGCCTAACATGATCAAGTGGGCTTATACCAGGGATGCAAGAATATTTCAGCATATTCAAATCAGTAAATGTGATACATCATATAAACATTATTAAGGACAAAAACTATATGATCATCTCAATAGATGTACATACAGCATTTGATAAAATTATGCATCTCTTCATGATAAAAACTCCCTACACAAAAAATATCAAAGGAGTATTTTTTTAAAATAATAAAAGCCATATATGCCAAACCCACTGTCAACATCATACTGAAAAAGAAACATTTGAAAGCTTTCCCTTTCAAAATTAGAATAAGGCAAAAATACCCACTTTAATCACTTCTATTTAATGTGGTACTGATCCATGATCCATCTTGAGTTGATTTTGTATAAGGTGAGAGATATGGATCCAGTTTCATTCTTCTACTGTGGCTTGCCAATTATCTGAGTACCATTTGTTGGATAGGGTATCCTTTCTCCACTTTATGCTTTTGTTTGCTTTGTCAAAACAAAAGATCAGTTGGCTTTAAGTATTTGGCTTTATTTCTGGGTTTTCTATTCTGTTTTCTTGGTCTGTGTGCCTATTTTTAAACCAGTACCATGCTGTTTTGGTGACTGTAGCCTTATATTGTAGTTTAAAGTCAGGTAACGTGATGCCTTCAGATTTATTCTTTTTGCTTAGACTTGCTTTGACTACGTGGGCTTTTTTGGGTTCCATATGAATTTTAGGATTGCTTTTTTTTAGTTCTGTGAATAATGATGATGGTGTTTTGATGGGAATTGCATTGAGCCTGCAGATTGATTTTAGAAGTATTTTTTTTTTTTTTTTTTTTTTTTTTGGAGATGGAGTCTCACTGTCACCCGCTGGAGTACAGTGGTCAGATTTCGGCTCACTGCAGCCTCTGCCTCCCAGGTTCCAGCAATTTTCCTGCCTCAGTCTCCTGGGTAGCTGGGATTACAGGCATGTGCCACCACACCTGGCTAATTTTTGTATTTTTCGTAGAGACAGGGTTTCACTATGTTTGCCTGGCTGGTCTCAAACTCCTGACCTCAGGTGATCCACCTGCCTCAGCCTCCCAAAGTGCTGGGATTACAGGCGTGAGCTGCCATCCCCAGCCTGAAAGTATGGCCATTTTCATGATATTGATTCTACTCATACATGAGTGTAGGATGTGTTTTCATTTGTTTGTGGTATCTATTATTTCTTTCATCAGGGTTTGTAGTATTCCTTATAGAGGTCTTTCACCTCCTTGGTTAGTTGTATTTCTAAGTATTT